>NW_024082117.1:131946-328592 GCF_003009895.1 Hyaena hyaena | reverse complement strand
GTTGTTGGGAGGAGAGTGACGGTGCTCCAGTCCCTTCTTGAACCAAGAGCTGCACCTCGCTCTTTTGGGCGTGTAAACTCCCCGTATCGGGGGTGCAGCCGAAGTTGGTTGCACTCTTCAACCCAGGCCACTTCCAATCTCCAAATCCCAGTCCGCGCGCCCCGCTGAAATTGCCTTAGACACAGCTTCCCAGGCAACCCCCTCGGGCAATTCCAGGCCCCCTGCCGAGCTCTGGGGGCGGAGTCAGAATCGCTGCTTCCTTCTCTGGGTCAGGCTGGTGCGCAGGGGCGGGGGCTTGCCCGCAGGGTGCTCTGAGCCCTAGTCCGCTGGAGTGAGGAAAACCGGGTCCCTCTATGGCTCTTCACCCGAAACACGAACTCACAGGCTAATATCCCAGTTTTTAGTTCTCTGCCTTCCCTCTGGAGTCCCAGCCAGCCAGGAGCGCGGACGCCCGGTGTCCGTGTGGCTCTTTCAGGGTCCTCAGCCGCCCGGGAGCTACAATGGTTGCATGTGCGCCACCACTCTGAAGTCCTGCCTCCAGGAGCAGCACAAAGAAGCAGTTTGTGTGCTCAGCTCCCCCCAGGACCAGTTGGCGTGAGGGGACCTGGTGTGCAGGTATTTGGCAAGTACGGTCTTTCTATGCACCGAGCGGAGGTTTTCCCCCCTCCGAGTGGAGGTTTTTCTGTTTCGGACTCTCTCCTTTTTCCCTCTCACTCCCCATAGAGGATAGAGGGGGATCGCTTCCCACCCTGGAGTCTCCGATCCCGGCCCGATTTTATCTTCCCCGGTTCGCACTCACGTTAGAAGGCTCTCTCAGTGGATTCTGTGTTCTTTTTCTCCCAATCTCTCAGGTTTTGTAAGGTTTCCAATGGCTTCAGATCTTTTCTGTGTGATGTATGGGCGCGAGTGCAAGTACGGAGCTCCTTACTTCTCTGCCATCTTGCCCCCTTCTACCAAGAACTCTTAAATCTGCACTTGCAGGGCCCTCTGGTACACTCAGAGGACGCTGCCAGAGGCACTCCCTCCATAAATCTAGTTTGGTACACTAAAGCATGTTTGTGAGGGAAAAAGAAAAAAAAGGTCAGGATATTAAGAGATGGCCCTTACCTAACTGATGGTGTGGCTGGAGTTGTAGATCCAATTACTTTAGCTACTAGAAAACCATGGCTCCATGGATATCTGGGCTCTGATTTACCAGATTATGACTCTACCATCCTTGGGAGGGGCTGCAATTGCAGGAAAGTGGTCAGGTCAGAAGTTGGTCTGAGGTAAGAAGGGGGAGGGGACAATTGTCTTTCCAGTATGGTACAGAGCCTAAAGTACTTTGTACACTAGATAAAGGAAATTAATTGTTTGGAGAATCAGTTGTTTAGGGATCTTTACTTGAGTTGGGTTTCTGGCTTTGGCCCAAGGGTTATCCTTTACTAAAAATCATTCATGGTGCTGGACTCCATGCTGCTACTATTTCCCAGGAAAGTGCCCTTGTTTCTCTTACATATTAGTTACCCTCTGTGCTTGTGACTATAACTCATCATGTCATCACAAAGCAGCTATTTGAAAATCATTTTACCATTTAGTTTTCAAATGCCACCAGTATAGCAGAGTTGCAGCCAATTAATCAGAATTTTATCACTAGGAAGCTCTGGGATACTATGAATGTTTCATGGTGGCTTGTAATTTAGCCCACATGTAGTTATGTGGAGTTCTTAAATCTGGATTGATGTCTTTCTCATCAGTGGAAAATTCTTGGTCATTATTTTTTCAAATATTTCTCTTTCCCCACTGTTTCTGTCCTTTTCTTCTGGGCTCTAACTGTGTATGGTTTGAGATCATCTTCTTATCTCTCACTTGTCTCTAACAATATGTACTAGATTTTTCACCTAGAAAAAGAAATTAGTCAGTCTTCCAGATCACCGGTCATGTTTTCTAACCTGTTGTTAGAAAACATCTATTGAGGTCTTAATAACAGATGTATTGTTTTATTCCAGATTTTCCATATATACATTTTTTTACAGATTTCAATTTTGTTGTGAAAATCTCCATTTTAATATAGTTTCTTAATTTTTTCGACTTTCCATTAACCTATTAACCATAGTTTCTTTAAAGCTCTTGTCTGTTAAACCAGTATTTGGATCACTTGTGTGTCTATTTTTATTGCCTTTTCCCTCTTGGATGTTATTCTTATGGCACTGTCTCTTGCCATGCCTACTGATTTTGATTTCATATTAGACGTTGTTTATAAAAAACTTGACTTATCCAGATGATGATGTATTCACCTTTTTTTCCTGCTAGGCAGACAGAGTAGAAATTGACCACATTGATCCAGTTGGCAACTGAGCTGTGCTAAGGCTGAATTGCGGTTATTTATTATTTAGTTTTTAAGGCTATAGTCTACTTTTTATTTCATCTTGTTACTAGAGTATAGGTCTACAGGGCTTTGAACTAAGAACCTGGTGTATTCATTGGTAACCCTTGCCCTGGTGGGTCCTTAATTCTAATTTGTAGTGTTCAAAGCTATGAAAGAATTTAGAAAACAGTCTTTTCAGAGGTTTTCTGCATCTCTATATGCCTTCAGAATTTGGCAAATGTCTTGAGGGGGTGTGGTCGTTTCCAGCCATCTTAAGTCTCCAGTTTTGTCACCCTACCTCCATGGCACTCTGCCCAGAGCTAAGCCTGGATTCTCAGCCTTTTGCCCGAGGCCAGAGTCAGCAAGTGCCCCCAGGAAACAAGCCGTTTCAGATCATAGTTCACCCTTCTGAGGTTTTTCCTTTAGAATTTTTATCTCCAGAGTTTGAACTGCTCCTGTGATCTCTGATGATTATAAACAGTATTTTATCTAGCTTTTCTAGTTCGTGTGTGTGTGTGTGTGTGTGTGTGTGTGTGAACTTTAGTTTTCCACAGACTACTTTAGCCTAATCCAAATCGGAAGCCTTTTTAAGTTTTTGACAGTCTTTCAAAGCACAATGAGATTTTGATTTACATGAAATAAATCATGTGCAAACCAGTTTTGTGCTTCATAAACAAAGTAAAAATTTTACAATTGATTTATAATTATGACTTTGCTACTATGGCCAGAATGGGAAAAATTACAATCCATAGACCAGCTGAAACCACCAGTGGAAAGAACTTCATAAAATTTACAAAAAATGTCTAAATGTAGGAAGCGAGATGCAAAGGGGCATCTTTGCATTTTCATAGAGTTAGCTGAAGATATTTGATAGCCATTCAGGCAAGCCATTGCAGCAATAGATAGCAAGGAGGGGGTAGGGGAGAACCCAATTATAAGGTCCAGATCTAGAAACAGGATTTTATCTTCTAGGATGTTTGCAAGGAAAGACAGGAACCTAAATCCTGGGAAATCAGAGTACTTACTAGAAAGTAAGAGAGGGATCATCCTTTGAAAAAAGGCAAAGAGTTCTTGCCTGAGAAAAAAGGCAAAACCCCATAGTTGATTCAGCCACGAAAAGGCTGACTTGAACCAGTGATTTCCTGAAGCTCACGCTCTTTCTGTTTCTGCTGAGTACCTGATTGACTTAAGTTTAGGGCAGGCCTGAAATTCTCCATCTAGAATTCCCAAAATTATATTTCAAATTCTTCCTCTTCTTTTGACCCTTTATTGACTCACTTGTCATCAACTTTCCCTGATTGAGTTCACTACTCCTTTGTTTCACCATTGAATATACTTTCGTATAGATTTCTTCACACCTCTTTCTTTATACAGGCCCTGGTGATTTATCAATACACAAAGTAATAAAAAGCTAAGAGTTAGTTGGATCATCTTAATGACTACAGACATAAAGCTATGATAGCTTGATGGAGTAATTTCCATACCTGAAACAGACTTGCCAATGAGACAGTTTTATCATCCAGGAAGAACTGGGGAGTGATAAGCAAAGATGTCCAGAAGTAGAGAAGTTTTGGTTTAATGCTGGCCACCTAAAATCACCCATCATTAGGCTTGATCCCTGAGATGCAAGAGCAAGTGCTTTAAAACCAGGCACTATTTTGGCACATCATTCTTCTTTTTCTTTTTATAAACTATTTATTAACCACTTTTGAGATTTTCAGTGTTAAACCTGATGAAGTTCAGCTCATGCAGTTGAAAGCACTGAGCATTATTTAGACTAGAGAAGACTTCGATAGACCTAAGAGCTACCTTGAACTATCATGACCTCTTTCCTTGGTGGTAGATTTGACAAGAGGCACGATTGGAATTGTTTGGATGAATTTAAAGAACAAGAGATTTTATCTCATGACAAATGTAGCAGATGAATTATTAAAAATTTAATTATGTGAAACCACCTATGGAGATATTAACTGCCTTGTCCATGCTTAAACAAATGAAAGTATTTTCACCTTCTCCCCCACCCCCAAAGTAGTCAGAACTTTCTTTGAAATCCAAGTTTTTCTTACTCTCAAGGAAAAATTAATAAGTCAAAGCTCTGGGAAGCAGACAGGGTCAGTTATCCATGAGGGGATCCTGGCTGTGGATAGACTTACAGGTTTGATGTAGAGACACCACTGGATCCTTGGACTACTGGAAAAAGAGGGGCTGGTATATTTTCTGCTGAACTTGGTTTCTGGAGCCCCAGTTAATGCATTAGCTCTGAGATGGCAGGATCTGAGGGCTTGTGGCTGGTGAGAGGTAGTGAAGGACTCGGTGCTAGGTGTTAGGGTCTCAGGGAGAATCTGCCATGGCCAGTTAAGCTGTCTGCCCACAATGAATCATAACTGATTGTATCTTCTTCACATAATGCCACGGCACTAGCAGAGGGTAGAGAAGGAATGGCAACATAGCTGAGAGATCATATTTTACTTTTACTTCAAAATAAATTGTGTGTGCATGTGAGTGTGTGTGTGCATGTGTGTGTGTGTGCTTTCTTATGGAATGACTGATAGCACCTTTCCTGCCAATGAATTTGCTTTAATTTGATTTTCCTGATTTCGGAAATATGACATTATTTGTGCCCTCAATATTTAGAAACAGTTCGTACCTATCTCAAATGGAATTTTAAAACAATTTTATCAGTCCAAAAATTGAATTAGATGCCTGGGAAATGACTAAATTTCCTGTTGCTTAATCTAATTAAAGAAACTAGCTTTCAGGGACATTTTAAGAAAGAATCCTATATTGGTTGGGAGATTAAAATGTTTTCTTATTCATATATGTATCTGCAGTGTCTAGCAAAGTACCAGGACAGAGCAAGCATGGTGTAAATATATGTTGAAAAATAGATGAATGGGTAGATGTATTAGAGTTCCCCCCAGAATGGATATTAGATGAATATATGGATGAACCAAACAGTTATTAGAATATAAAATAGAATATAATTTATATGGATGCTGTATCAAGCACACTATATTTTTCTAAGGAAGATTTAAAGAAATCAATGCTTAAACCTATTCATTTCACTTTCAATAACAGTTGTTATTGATGTTACAAAACTTAATCTAATTTTTAGTGCACCCTCAGAAAGGAGCCTGCTTACCCAGAACTCATTTAGAACATGGAGCTCCTCTAATTTTGCTCCTTATCTAGCATTAATTTGCTGACTGCTTACCTTTTTTGCCCATTTCCCACCACACCATTGTCATCTGGATCAAGTGATTCTGTTTCTGCCCTAAAATAGTTAAATGTGGGCTTTTCCTCCCAAGGATGACCATCATGCTAGCTAGAGTCGAAGGCAGAAACATTTCCTCATTGTGTTTTTTTATGTGCCCTTTAAAAACCAAAACAAAAGCTCAAGTATTCAAAAAAGATAAACGTTTTTCAATCATTGTTCCTTCAGAGAGAATAATCAGGGATTGTTGATCATGCCATTGGTGCATGTTCCTTGTCTGCCTTTGTATTTCTAGCTGTTCTGTCTACTGGCAGAAGTGTTGTTCATCTTTCTCTATGCTTTTTGCAGCATAATTACTTTAAGGGGTATCCTATTTAGATTGAGCAGACAAACACTGATCTGGAAATTCTGGCTGGAGTTATGCTACTTGTCCTTCAAGTTTTATCAGATAGATCATTTTATCTTAAACATTGTCTTAAACATTCTATGATGTCACCATATATTTAACACATTGTATTTCTAATTTTAGATAAGCAATTTAAAAACAAACTTAAATTATAATATATTTTGAACTAGAAAATAGTTTTCCAACACCCATGGGATTTTTCTTTTTACTGTATATATTTAGATTTTAAAAGTCTGGTTCAAATTTGTACATGTTAGACCTTGTACGTTGCAGCATTACAAAACATTATTTCTTTTTTTCTGAATTCCTCATTTTTCCTGTTTTGAGTGAACAGCTCTATTTGTTTTAACATAAGCGTGTCACCTTTTGAATGTCTCTGAATAATACCAGGGAAAGATGTTTGTTCCAGGAGTTATTATTATTATTATTTTCTTTTTACCAACTGGAGTCTGGGCTAGTAAGTGCAAGGTAGGTAGAGACATATATACTAATGCTTACAGCCAGAGAAGAAGATAGCCATGGTATATATATATATATATATATATATATATATATATATATATTGGCAGAACACTATAGAAAAATTCATCTTATCCTATTCTAAAATCATTCCAGCAATGTTCTTGAAATGTAGTCATGTAAGTTTGATTGAACATATTCAATGAAAAAAAAGTTTACTGTGTTTTAAAACTCGATTTTCATTTAAGAATGCTCTAATTCTAAGAATTAGAAGAATCTTCCTTTCTTCTGCATTGAGATGGAAACTGCCTGTCTTCAACTTAAATACTTTGTTTTCAGTTCCAAAATTTGGAGCTTTCCAGAATAAATTTAACTTCCACTACTGTATGACAGTCAGTCAGCAATTGTTTTTGTTTTAATTTTTTTAATGTTTATTAATTTTTGAGAGAGAGTGAGAGAGAGAAACAAAGCACGAATGGGGGAGGAGTAAAGAGAGAGGGAGACACAGAATCTGAAGCAGGCTCCAGGCTCTAAGCTGTCAGCAAAGAGCCTGACACAGGGCTAGAGCTCACGAACCGTGAGATCATGCCCTGAGCCAAAGTCGGCTGCCTAACCGACTGGGCCACCCAGGCACCCCAGTCCTTAAGCAATTGTAAGGTCTTTAGTGCTTCCTCTTCCTTTCTTTTTCAAGATTAAATATATCTGGTTTCTTACCATTTTTAAAGTCATCCTCTGGAAGCACTTCAGTTTGTCCATATCTTTTGACTTTTTATTATGAAATAAATGACAGATTCACAGGAAGTTGCAAAGAAATGTGTAGGGAGATCTTATGCACTCTTCACCCATCCTCCTCCAATGTTAACATTGTGCATAATCGTAGTACAGTAGCAAACCCAGGACACTGACATTGGTATAAACCATAGAATTTATTTAGATTTCACTTGTTACATATGCATTTATGTGTCTGTGTAGCTCAATGCAATTTGATCACATCTGTAGCTTTGTGCAATCACCACCACAATTAAGATACCTAAACCTGTGGTATCATCACCACAAGACACTTTGTGCTCTCCCTTGATAGCCAAACTTGCCTCCCTCCTCCATCACTAACCACTGGGATATTATTGCATCTAATCTAATACAGTCTGATGTAATCTCATATCCATCTCCACAGTTTTATATTACAAATGCTATAAAAATGTCCATATCTTTTAAAAACTGACAGAAAATTAAGAACTGTCTCTTAATCATGACACTATATAGGTAGTTTTTGACTTATAAATACTTAATTTACATGACCTTGTATGAATTAGTGGGGAAGCCTTAATACCTGATTTCTCAGTAGGCAGTGTTCTCAGGTTCAGAGTTCTAGGAAAAGACTTTTAGGCCCTTTCCCAAATCAGAGAAGACTTTGTTTTCTAGACTAAATCTTTGGGTTTTAATATATAAAAAACAAAACAAAGAAAACAAACAAAAACTAATAAGGCAGAAATTTCAGGATCTTCCAAAGACAAAGAGGTTTATCAATCTCTGCTTATGAAATCTTTTAAAATTTCATGTCTGTCCCAATATGACTTCCTAGTCTTTTGGGAGGCAGACAGAGCTCTATTTTCCAGAGCTAAATGGTATCTGCTCCAGCACTGTTCTGGGCCTTCGACAACTTGTCTGGGAGCAGATAGCATTCGTGTGCCAATGCCAAATTAGAACTCTTCAAATTAGGAAGATAAGCAGCAATGAACAGAAAGTTGGCAAAAGATTTCTCTTATGAACTTTGTAATCATTGAATATTGATGTTTTTGCTGACCAAGACAGCCTTAACATTCCCCTGAGTTTGGCCAAACTTCAGACAGATATCTTCTGGACTATAGGTCTCTGACCTCTCTTTTCTTCCAGCATTTACTTTAGAAAACCTGCAGTTGTAAATTCTTTCTTTGTTTTTTTTTTTTTTTTTTTTTTTTGAGATGTAAATCTTGTACAATTCAGAAATGTTTTTCTTCAGAAACTGGGAGCCATCCCTTTGAAATGGAGTCATCAAGGAAGATAGTGTCTATTCTCCCAGTCTCTTCCTAAAGGCAGGAGCCTAGCTTTGGTAAGCAGCAACTGGCAAACATAGATGACATTATCAAAGTGACCCACCTCCTCCATAGCTTCCTCTAATATTTTTCTGCTTGCTCACCATAGTGCCTAAAAACTCTCCTACCTTTTGTTTCAGCACAGTTGAGATCAGTCTCCCCACTATTGTAGTAGTCTGAATAAATCTTGACTGTTTAACTCCATTTGGTACAGTTTATTTTTTTTGACATTTCAATCAAATATTTGTTTTTTAAAAAATCTTTGTATTTTTAATTTTTTTTAATTTGAGAGAGAGAAAGAGAGCATGAGCAGGGGAGGGGCAGAGGGAGAAAGAGAGAACCTTAAGTAGGCTCCATGCTCAACACAGAGTCCAATGTGGGGCTCAATTCCACAACCCTGGGATCATAACCTGAATTGAAATCAAGAGTTGGATGCTTAATGGACTGAGCCACCCAGGCACCCCGGCAATCAAATATTTCTTTCTGAGAATGGTGCACAATCATCTGGCAGGATTAACTTTAGAATAAGAGTTAACAGCCATAGTCTGTTATTTCTATATTTTTTCTGTCAAAGAAGAAAAATTTAAATGTATGGTGATGTCAGAGGGCCTCAGGCTCATAAAGGGGGATTTGACCAAAGGAATCCAGAACATAAATCCGGGGAGAAGAGTTGTAGATAATTGCTTGCTCACATGCGGATACAGTTAATACATTCACTGGTGGCAGGGGCTCTTGGTGCTTTTTACATCTGAGTGGCTGACATGGTGCTTGGCATGGCCTATTGGAACCAGGCTTAATTGTCCTGTTGAAATGCTTTATACGTAGAGCTGGTTTTGGTCATAGATGGAGTTAAAATGTGGGATTAAGACATGATTTGGGATATATAGCATACTTGGGAAATCAGACCTACCAGCTGCTTCTTTGAGGACTGAGGGTCATTGTGAGGAAATGTATGTTGAGAAACAGAGCAGTCCTACTTGATGAATTTGCCTTATTCTCTTTGATGGGAACTTCTTCCTTTATTTGATTACTTCTTATTCTGTTCTCCACTCCAGTCCTGTTCCAAGCTCTCTGTGGACTATGGACATGGCCTCTTAACTAATCTCCAAGCTTCCTCCCTTGTGCCCTTGCATTTTCCCCCCTCCTGACATCCACAGTGATCTTTTGGAAATGTCCTTTAAAAATGTCACTCTTCCACTCAAAATTCTCTAGTGATCTCTCAACATGTTTTATTTATTTATTTTTTTTTGTTTTTTTTTNGGAGCAGGGGAGGGTCAGAGAGAGAGGGAGTCACAGACTGAAACAGGCTCCAGGCTCTGAGCTGGCAGTCAGCACAGAGCCCGACGCGGGGCTCGAACCCACGAACCGCGAGATCATGACCTAAGCGAAAGTCGGATGCTTAACCGACTAAGCCACCCAGGCGCCCCACTCTCAACATGTTTTAAATAAAAGCCAAAGTAATCTTGCAAAGCCTTACTGACCAGGCCCTTCTTGAAAATCATTTCCTATCCTTGGCCTCCTCCTTATGTCTCTTTAGATGCGGGAACTTCTTGCATTTCCATGAGACTGTTTTTTCTTCCTTGAAACTTTTTTTTTTTTAATGTTTTTTTTTCATTATTTCAGAGAGAGAGAGAGACAGCATGAGCAGGGGAGGGTCAGAGAGAGAGGGAGACACAGAATCTGAAACAGACTCCAGGCTCTGAGCTGTCAGCACAGAGCCCGACGTGGGATCGAACCCAGGAACCGTGAGGTCATGACCTGAGCCGAAGTCAGACACTTAACCGACTGAGCCACCCAGGTGCCGCCCCCCCTTTTTTTTAAATTTTTTTTTTTTTTTTCAGAGAGAGAGGGAGACAGCATGAGCAGGGGAGGGTCAGAGAGAGAGGAAGACACAGTCTTTCTTGAAACTTCTAAACTCAGTCCAGCACTAAACATTGTGCTAATGTTTCCTCTGATCGGAATGCTTCTCTCCAAGTATTCATTTTGTTTATACTTACACTTTAAATCTCTGCTCATATGTCACTTTTTCACAAAGGCTGTCTCTTAAAGTGCACTCAATTATTCTTCTCCCCCTTTTCTGTTTTTTTAAAAATCTTTCAAGCACGTTTTCACATCTGAGGTTATGAAGTATTTATGTTTATTATTGCTTTTCCCCACTAGTCTATAAACATGTCTTGTCCTTGTATCTAGAATAGTGCCTGGCAGTTAGCAGCAGGCAATGCATGTCATATTCATGTGTTGAACAAATAAATGATTTTAGATTTACAAGCTGATAAATTATACAAATAGAGACTAATTGTGTACATCAGTATGTCTGGTACCATATGCCAGGTAGATTACAACATGGATTGCGGTGCTTTATGTATGATAGACAGAAGCACTAAATTCAATACATAGCATTCGATGGAAAAATACATTTGAATTCCAAATAAGTGGCCTACATATGGCTTTTTGGAACACAATATATTTAAGTTGGCTATGGCATGGCCTTCCATAAATGTAGCCCAAGATTTCAGTAGTACATTTTGTAATAATAAATGTTGTTACTAAGATTATGCTGTTTTTGGAGAGATGTTATCTTTTCTGGTAATCATGGAACTCAATAGGTGAGCAAGATAGGAGATTCTTGACAGCAGTTTCACCCAAAGTTTTCAGGTAATTTGTTCATTTGGAGTAGGACTCCAGTCCTTCTTTAAGGATGTGAACGGGAGGGGTGAATTTCTCTGCCTCCTTAGAAAAATAATTGGCAAGAGGGAGGAGGAGTGTCAGTTGTAGGAAACAAGCAGTGCTCCATTTTCACCTGAAAAAGTATGCTCAGTTGGAACAGAAGCAGTAAGTCCCATGGTGATAACCGGAGCTGGGTGAATGCTACAGAAAAAGCATGGTGGGTTTGCAGAGGCCCAGGATTTACCCAGGCATTTTTGATGCCTCTACGGCAATTATAATTACAAATCCCATCTGCAAGAAAGGTTCTGTTTCCTAACGTGTAGTCTTGACCTAGTCAGCAATAAAGCATAGGCTTTGCAGAAGAGATGTGGATGAAGGAACTGACTGTGCAGACACTGCTGCTGGGCATACATTGTTCCATTTAAGTTTCGAGCGACTCTGCGAAGTGGGTGCTTCTATTATCTCCATTTCATAGATGAGGTGGCTGAGGCTTAAAATGGATATGCAGCACGATAAGAATACTGTGCTGGAATACTAATCCAGGGCTGTCTGACTCAGAAGTCAATCCTGTTTTGTGTGACATTCTGTGATTATTGCTGCCTACGACTGGGGAATAAACGATCAATGGCATGGACTCTGAGGGCAGCATTTCAGAAGGTTGTCAATATTCTTGTATTTTTCTTGAAAGCTTTTAAAGTCATCGTTAGGGATTTAGGGCCAGATTGGAAAGAATTACAAGACAAGAATAAAGTACACATTCATTCTTAGGTCTTACAGTTTCTTACATAGAAACTTACATTCCTACTTTTTTTTTTGGTCAGCTTATATTCCTCCAAAGAACATATACACTAAAAAGAAGAATTGAAATGACCAGTCCCTATGACTATCCATGAACATGAATTCACAGCCAGTCACAGAGCATCATCTGTGCCTTGCTGGAGCTTGAAAGTTCTAATCAGTTTGAATTTTTAAATTTGTTTTATTAAATAATGCATAGGTTCTGTGATGAATCCAACAGAGAAAAATGGGAGCAAGAAAATGAGTAAATGAGTGCTACATGTAAATACCATAATAATTAAAAAGTTATTTGCAATCCTCAAACCACAGACTAATTTGGAGCAAGTATTTCTGAGGCCAGAGGTCTGTGGGTCCTTGTGGAAATGGGAGTGAGGAAATTGGGCTTTGGGGCAAAAGAGCATATGCGGAATAGCTTCGTCTGCTTTCTTATTTCCGAGAAACCTGATTTGAAGCTTTTGATTTCAGATATGAAGACGTCAGACTCTGAACTTTGTCCCGCTCCTAGAATCTTGCATTGTTTGCTTTGTTCAAGTCATTTAAGTTTAAAACCAGTCTGTCTATAGGTGCATTTGCCTTTCTGCCTGCAAGAAGACTTTACATGGGCATATGTTGTGATTTGCTCACACCCAGACTTCTAGTCCCTTATAGCAGTAGCCTTACTCAGGAGCTCCCACAGAAGCTTTCCATGAAGCTCCTGAAGAATATCTTGATAATGAAAAAAATGGCGTGGAATGCCCACAGTGGTCAGAAGTGCCCAGAAAAGCATAGATGCTTAAATAGGTATTTGATTAATTGATAAGCAGCAACAAATCTCTTGGTTCCCTATGTAGTTCTACACAATTTATGCCCATTTATTAAAGAGAGCTGACATCTAATGAAGGTACAAATGCAAATATATGATTGTCATTAAATAGAAATCATTTCTAGATACATTTTGATAAGGGTTGCAGATTTTAAAAGGGTTTAATTTTGTATTTATAACCGGTATATGTTTTTAAATCACTACACAAGAAAACTTACATGAATTCTGATTTGCAAATGATTTTATACAGCCACACAACAAATGTATTATTTATAATGAGTGCTACAAATAGAGCAGTGATAGGTCAGTAAAGTTGCCCCAAATCTCTATATTGTGCCTGGTTGTTAAGTCTTCACAAGCACTGACCAGTGATTGTACACCTTTTAGCTGGCCTGGGCTGAATGAGGAAATAGGCAAAGATTATGCAGTTTCCATTTTGCTATCCAGTGCCTCTCAACTGCTTTCTTCCCTTCTCAAAACTTACTTTCATGATATTAAGAGGACTGAAAATTTAAGTGATCATCCTGAGTCTTAGTGTTGAAAGTAACATGTGATGAAGAGGTAGATTTAATGCTAGGAGTTTGTACTCTTGAGGAGGGAGGAAGTTCTCCCCCCACTGCCTTTTTCAGTGTACTGTTCTATATTATATTCCTTAAATCAACTCAGTCATTTGGTGATTTGGAAGCCATTAATGGGCCCCAAATCATCAAAATATTTTCTTCATTGAGTTTTTTTAATTTATTATTAAGGAACTGTAATTGCTAGCCTTTACATCGATTAACAAGCATTTCCCACCTGTCTGGTTGACAGTCCTGTTTTTTAAGAGTAAGGTCCTGTAGAAATACAACTTGGGCTTATAATTACAAAGAAGGAGAGATGAAATGAAGCAGGATTGATTGCTTTTCCATCAGGCTTACCTTAACTTATATATATTTAAATTGTGTTTGTAATACTCATCAAATATTTACTATGTATTTTCAAATGTGAAAAGTCCTATGGTCTTCATGGTATGGATACTTGTGAAAAGAAAACAAATGCTTATCAAAATGGTTAAAAATATGTAATAGACAATATTCATTTATTCCATAAACCCAATTTTAGAGAAAAACATTCTTTGGCAAGCAGTCAAACAATTTTAATGTAAAATTTAATGCAATAGGGGTGACATATTTTAGAACAAATTAATTAGATTAGTGAAGTGAAATGGCCTGAGTCAGAACAAATAAAATGAGCTGCATAACATGAGGCACTTTGCAATAATTCTTAGGCTATCAATTTTGTACTTAGCAATTTGAATTCCATTCAGATCATCAAAATTATATAAAACCAATTCCTGTTTCTTCTGGTTGATTACGTAAAAATACAACAATTTCCATTTATCTGGAAAATGAACAGAACATTGCTTTATTCAATAAAAAGATTTCTGATTTGTAAAATACCTTTAATTGTTTCTTTAATTTTCCTTACTTGTTTTTGCACGGTGGGTTTTCTGAAAAAGTTCCACTTATTTTGGGCTAATTAATTTTATTTTACTTTATTCATTTATTTACACCTCAACTTATTCTGCAAGTTCCTGGTGGTTTATTATAACAAAAAAAGAAAAAAAAGTTGGTATATGTGAATATAATAACCATATCCAGAAAAAGTAGAAAGGTAGTTGGGAAAACATGACCTTTAATATTTATTTATTTATTTATGAGATCAACCTTTAGAATGGGAGAAGATATTTGCAAATGATATATCTGATAAAGAATTAGTATCCAAAATATATAAAGAAATTATAAAACTCAACACCCAAAAAATAAATAATCCAGTGAAGAAATGGACAGAAGATATGAATAGACATTTTTTCTAAGAAGACACAAAGGTGGCTAACAGACACATGCAAAGATGTTCAACATTACTCATCATCAGGGGAATACAAATCAAAATTACAATGAGCTATCACCTCATACCTGTCAGAATGACTAAACTTAATAACACAGGTAACACCACATGCTGGTGAGGATAGAGAAAGGGAAACCCTCTTACACTCTTGGTAGGAAGCAAAGTGGTACAGCTGCTCTGTAAAACAGTATGGAGATTCCTCAAAAAGTTAAAAAGTGGTACTATCCCATGATTTAGTAATCACATTCCTAGGTATTTACCTAAAGGATACAAAAATACTGATTTGAAGGGATATGTATATGGCAGCATTATCAACAATAGCCAAATTATGAAAAGAGCTCAAATGTCCATCCAATGATGAATGGATAAAGAAGTTGTAGTATATTTATATATTACAGTGGAATATTAGTCAGCTGTAAAAAAGAATGAAACCTTGCTATTTGCAACTACGTGGATGGAATTAGAGTGTATTATGCTAAGCAAAAGAATTCAGTTAGAGATAGACTAATACCATATGATTTTACTCTAGAATTTAAGAAACGAAACAGATGAACATAAGGGGCAAAAAACAGGGAGAGGCAAACCATGAAGCAGACTCTTAATTATAGAGAACAAACTGAGGATTGAGAGAGGGAGGTGGGCAGTGGGGTTGGGTTAAATGAGTGATGAGTATTAAGGAGGATACTTATCCTGAGAAGCACTGGGTATTGAATGTAAATAATGATTCACTAAATTCTACTCCTGAAACTAATATTATACTATGTATTAAATAAGTGGAATTTAAATAAAAACTTGAAACTAAAAAAAACTCCAAAACAACAACAACAAAACCTGACCTTTTAAAAATGTGACAAAAAAAGTAGGCCATGGGTTATATAACTTTTGTGTCTAAATTTCAAATTTGACTCTAAATTCCTGGCAAGAAAAGGTGAAACACGCTAGTTATACAGTGGTCTTAATTATGAAAGACACTTAACCCTGTTAATTGTGTGTTAGAGTATTTTAAGTCATGTCATTAGTAATGAGTTTACTTAACTGAACTCAAACTGGCCCTCAGGAAACTGAAAATATCCTTTTGTTTAACCAGAACTTGGTCTGATTGGCTGAGATATTCTTGGCATTTTTATCCTTTTTGTGTTGACTTCATCTCAGTCTCATCACAAGATGGTGGCAGCAGTAACCAGGCCTCATATCCTATATCTATATATATAGACAACTATACATATAGGTTGTCTTTTCTGCCTTTTTCTCAAAACAGGGAAATTTCCTTTCCATTTTGTCTAGTAAATTTCCACTCACATCATACTGGCCTAATTATTTAATCAATAACCTGCAACCAAAGGAATGCTATGGGCTGATTGGGTTAGGCCTAGTTTCCTGAACCAGTCATGACAAGGAAACGTGATTATATTGGACCACTCAGGGCCATTATGATGTTGTAGATGTGATCAATTTCCCTTCAAGTTTATGAGCTACATGGTCTAAGAGTGGGTACTTGAAGAGAAATTAGGAAGGGAGGACAGATGTAAACAACATCCTCTGAACAAGTTACCTGAGGGAAATTATTAAATATTTTTATTACTTAGATATTTAACATTCTGGTTCATTTATTAGTTACAAAAGACTGTTTTGAATTTGCATTCAGAGACAATCATGATATTTGACAGATTTTAATGTTAAGTAAAAATAAATCAGAAAACTATGCCATAATAAGTGTAAAGTCTTCTGAAGATAGTTGTCTTCATAAACATTTTACATGATGGACATTGATTGGGTTGAATATTTCCAATTTAAACTATGTAGTTTTGTCCAAGTATTTTTCTGTTTTCTACTACATTCTCATTATATGTGTCTAAATAGAGGTAAAAATCATTGACTCTCAACCAGAATATGTTGATTTGCAAAACTTTTCTTAATATAAGAAGAAACCATTATTGAAGTTTTGGTGGGCAGAGTGAGGGCGAGAGCAAAAAAAAGAGGGTAATCACTGCAGTGCTAATGCTACAAGTTTTGGATTTAAAGTATGTCCCAAGGTCACAGGTTCTTTTACTTTGGTGGTTAAGATCTTAGATAATGATGTGCCTGTCTCTTGTTTTCTGACACACACACACACACACACTTCCCAGTAATTTGAATGATGATCTTGAAGAGACTTATTTTTAAATGTTATTTTTCTCTCCAGAGAATATATGGGATTTTAAATTATGTGAATGCTATTGCCTAGAGATGGAGGGTAAAATCAACACTGAAAAAATATTTTAAAATAGGGGCGCCTGGGTGGCTTAGTCGGTTGAGCGTCCGACTTTCGCGTAGGTCATGATCTCACGGTTCGTGGGTTCGAGCCCCACGTCGGGCTCTGTGCTGACAGCCAGCTTAGAGCCTGGAGCCTGTTTCAGAGTCTGTGACTCCTCCTCTCTCTGACCCTCCCCTGCTCACACTGTCTCTCTCTCTCTCTCCTAGAAATAAGTAAAAAAAAAAAAATTAAAATAAAAATGGATCAGTTGATGATAATTATTCTTCCTTGCATCTCTGAATTTTACTATACTACCTTGTCTTTCTTCCCCCCAGTCTTTGAGGACAGTGTCTACATTTAGACAACAGCTCCTAATTTTCTGGCTCTGGCTTGCTTCAAGATAATTCTTTTCTTTATAGACAGTGGTTGTGGCAGGTAAATCAATTCCCGTAAGTACAGTCTCCTGAAATGAAGGCAGGTTCATTGTCCTCTCTGGGGGCAGCACCAGCTAGTATTTTATTATCTTTTCCAAATCATGACACTCAATGAAGTGTGGAACTGATAAAAGATGAATTTACTTTAAGGTCCAAAAGAGAAAACATAACAGAAAATGAGAAGTTTCATCATAAATGCATCAATGAAGTTGCCCAGGGAGACTTGGTGATGGTGAAACTATCTCATAGCCACAGAAATTGCATCTCACCTTATTCATGACTGACACTCTAATGGAATCTCAGACTGTCTCAGCATACTGTCTGGACCCACTTCATTTTCTCTTTCAGGTGCAAAGCAGTGTTTGTGGTTTGACCCATTGTCCCAAGATAGGCAGAGAGTTTCTTTGGCATTGGCCCAAAGGACAATAGGGAAGCGATCTAGCTAAAATTACATATTGATCTCCCCTTCAACCAGCATCCTTTCCAGTTAAATTACCTTGCTTCTTCCTGAAGGGATGACTGTGAGTTTTCAAAACATGCTCACCCAGCTTCTTAGGTGATAATTTTTCCCCTTATAGTCTTTTGATTTAGATATAGTATATTTAAATAACTGTTATTTTCACAAAAAAGAATACCAATTTTAGAGTGTTGTAAGCACAGACATTTTGGTAAAATAAACAATACTAGAAGTAGGGCAAATTAAATATTTGCTGATATAAACCTTTGGGGAAAATTCATTACTATGGGAAACTTGAAACTTGAATAGTCTTCCTTTTTATCCTTCTCTCCTAATATATTTCCTTGCAATCCTTTTTTCATACTGCTGAACAATTCTCCTTCTTTACAAATTTTTACTAATTTTTAAATTTCTTGGAGCAGTAAACCATGTTTATGCTTGTATTCTTCTTCTTCTTCTTTTTTAAACTTCAGATGCACAGATTTTAATTAACCATGCTCCTTGGTTGCTGGCACACTTTCATTAGTCCATGAAGGTTCTTTCCTGATTGATAGAGTAGGTGTTCAACAAATAGTGTTCACCACTTGAATAAAATCTTACCACTTCAGAAACTTCTCTAATATAGGACATGGATAAGAGGATTGAAAATTGGTCCAAACTGTTGTATTTACCATATACATTAGAGGTTGCTGACCGTTCCATGGTGAGTCAAAATTAGAGTCTGATATTAGAACTATTGTGTACTCCTTGTATTTTATTGCATATGAAAATGAATGTTAAAGGGCATATCATTGGGGGGCACCTGGGTGCCTCAGTGGTTAAGCATCTGACTCTTGATTTTGGTCAGGTCATGATCTTGTGGTTGTGAGATTGAGCTCTGCATCAGGCTTCATGCTGAGCGTGGAGCCTGCTTGGGATTCTCTCTCCCCAACACACCCCTCTACTCACATGTGTGCTCTCTCTCTCCCTCTCTCAAAAATAAATAAATAAACTTAAAAAAATTAAAGGGCATATCAGTGAATGTGATTCAACTTTTTCAGGTCTATAGTAAATTAACTACTTTAAGTATTATTATAGTTAAATGCTTGATCTAATGAACCTTATCCCCCTATTCTAGTCAAGATTCAGATGTTTGGAATATGTATCATCAGGAGCCCTTTATAGAATTATGTCTTAAGGCTTAATCCTGTCTGTATTCTACAAGTTTACTAGCCATTTACTCTTTTTTGATGGTGTACTTGGTGTTTCACTGTTCACTGAGTGGCCAGGATGTGCAGCCAGGGTTAGAAGGCAATTAAGTGCCACTCAGGGAAGAAACAAGTGCATGACTTGAGGTTGGTGAGGACAGAAAACATGCATCCCAGGCTCAAGTGGTACAAAACTTACTTAGAGTAAGAAGAGAGAAAGAACTAATAAGATCTCCTTTACAATGTGTGGGTCCTTCACGGCCAGTGGATGCACTCTGCAGCCAGGCAATGCAGGCAATGTAGCCTGCACACCCCACTTCCTGCTGCAGTAGAAGTGCCTTAACTCTCCCCTGTGAGGTCTGAAATACAGAAAGCAGGGACATGCCAAAGGGCACTGACACATGCACTTAAGCAGAACAGAAGAATATACATTGTGTCTAAACAGGGGGACATAATCCCACAGTTGGTGATAAGCCTAGCACAAGCTATGAGGATTCTATCTCTTGGTAAGGAAGGATGCCAGGCCCAAGGCTCATTCTTCAGTGGCCCCTGGAGATCAAAAGACTGCACATATGAGACTATTTTCCAACACTTGGTGATGAGGAGGAAACCTATTTCTATCACAAACATATTCAATCATAGATACATTGGAAAAAATATTCCCTTGGCAGTGTTATTGAATTTTTTAAGCCTATAATTTCTAGAACAGTGTTTCTCTTCTGTTTTTGACTTTGACAATAACTAAGAAATGCACTTTCCATATTGACCCTTGACATGGTTGTGTATGACTAAAACAAAAGTTTCAGAAGCAACCCTTTCCATAATTATGTGTAATGCACTCTAACATTATTTGGTTTGATTCTATTCTATCATGTTAAAAAAAAATTGATCCACTTAATTGATTTCACTAATGAGTCCAAACTACTGTTAGAAAAATACTCTTCTAGGAAATGGGCCATACAGAAACTGTAAAGTTTACAAGAACATTGAGTGTTTTGAAAAACAACGGGGAGGGGTGAGAAAGAGGAGCGAGAACTGCAGAGCAGAGAATAATTTCATTAGTGTGGATGTTACATAAATCACATCTATCTTTCCTGCTACAATAAACATGTGGCTGAAAAACTTTTGGAAGGAGCAACCTAAATCTTAGACATGAAGGGGCACATAGATTCTCCTAGTTTGCTTATATAATTATTCTGGTAGAGAAAAGATTTAGTATTTTGGCAATCCATAAGAATTGGTAAAATTAACTTAAAATTATATTATTATATGTTTAATATATAGGAATATATAATTATATTATTGTGTGTATACCATGTGTAGGAATAAATATAAAATCACTCTTGATAAGATATCCTTTTAAAGTTATATATATATATATAAATTTTGTATGTATGCACACATAGCTATAAAGTTACATACATAATAAATATTTTAATCATACATGTACATCAAACATTAAACTGCTTACATTACCATAATCAGGCATTCAACAATTTGCATTTTCTTTGAGTTCTGGGTTCTCCCTCTCTTTCTGTTTCTGTGAAGGGTAGAAACCAAGGCTTGGGCCATGTGGTTTGCTCTTCTCAGGATGCTCTCTTCCATGCCTTTCTCTTGCTTCTCTCTGTCTACATATTTTAATTTTCATTTTCTTTACATCTCATCATAATTGTTATATTCCCAAGGTTATCTTTGCTTTCCCAAGACTTAATCAAGTCCACTTCTACTAAATTGTTACAGTATATTATTCCTTAGAGCCTTTACAGCATCAGGTTCATTTTGGCCCATCAATTTTTCTCAAGTGCCCTATGAAATTCCTGATATATAGCAGGCATTTGAATATTAGTTGCATGACTAAATGCATTCTAATAGTTAAGATACCAATTACACTAAAAAAAAAGCAGGCATTAGTCAGCATTCACAACATATTGAATACTTTCCAGATCTCATAGCTTTCTGTTTTGGTCCTTGTTTTTTATGGGAATACATTTATTTCTCTTTTGTATTCTTATCCATCAGATTTGGTGCTGACTTGCATGTGGTAGATGTTAAATAAATGTTTGTTGGATTAATTCTTTTAAGCAAAGCATATATATACACATATATGTGTGTATTTTATTCATGTAATGAGTTCTATGCAGAGAGGTATATATTTCACATTGGATCAAATTTATATATCATTATGATTGTGTTTACTGATTTCCATCTTCTAGAATCACTCTAATGAGAAACAGAAGAAATACGTTTCAGTATTAATGTGTTTGTGTTACCACATGTGTTCAAGAAGTCTTGTAATGACAGGTATGTGTTTAGTATGTTATTTATAGCTAATGAGTAACCAGTACAAAAGCTAAGAATAACAGTATAAATATCCAACACTGGGAAGAGACAGGAAGGAGAGAGCAAAATAAATGAACTCATTTCTCACATTTCTTATGATGGTAGTCAATAGATATAGTCTAAAGTTCATAAGTCAAGATAATGATAAAGGAGAAACAAACTTCTTATTTAGACTTACAGAGATAACCACTAAAACCCGTAGAAACAGATAAAAGTTAAGAGATATTATCCTTAAAGAGTGTCTGCAGGAGGGGAGGAATTGGATGAGAGATTGTTGCTTTTCATCATAGATCTTTGATACTAACAAGAAAAAAATCTAGGAGAAAATGTTACACAGAATTCTTAAAGTTATTTTTGAGGTTCATGCATTTTCCTTGCCTCTGGCTGTTCCTTAATATGTTACTATGAATTGATTATAAAGACTTTTTTTTAAAAGCAAGTGTTGAATTGCCACAATGGAAAATGTTGAGGCCCTCATACTAAAACACTGTTATGTGTAGAAATCTAGATTCCTATACAATTGCCATTTAGATGCGATACTAGAGTTTAGAATTTCTATGAACAGAAAAGGATTACTACTCCCCAAACTTTCTTATACATGGCAGCATTATTTTTTTTTAATGTTTTTTGTCTCTTTCTGAAAGAAAGAGAGAGACAGCATGAGCAGGGGAGGGTCAGAGAGAGAGGAAGACACAGAATCTGAAACAGGCTCCAGGCTCCGAGCTGGCAGTCAGCACAGAGCCAAACACGGGGCTCGAACCCACGATCTGTAAGATCATGACTTGAGCCGTAGTCAGACGCTTAACTGACTGAGCCACCCGGGTGCCCCATGGCAGCATTATTAAACCTATCTAGTAGTGTGTTATATCTATAAATGACATAAATAAACTGAGAAAAATAAAGCACAAAAAATGAGCTGTATATATCGAGATTTTCCATTTACTCTGCTTCCCTCAACATAGAGTTTCCCCTATTCTCATCATTCCTCACCAGAGTGGTACATTTGTTACAACTGATGAACCTACATTAATGCATCATAATCATCCGAAGTCCATAGTTTACATTAGGGTTCACTTTTGGTGTGTATGTTCTGTGGGTTTGGACTAATTTATAATGGCATGCCCTCATCATTGTAATATCATACAGAGTGGTTTCACTGGGCTAAAACACTCTGTGCTCAGCTTATTCATTTGTTCCTTCTTCATAACCCCTGGAAACCGCTATTTTCTTTTCTTACTGTCTTCATAGCTCTACCTTTTCCAGAATGTCATGTAGTTGGAATCCTACAGTATGTAGTCATTTCATAATGGCTTTTTTCACTTCGTAATATACATCTAAGTTTCCTCCATGTCTTTTTAAGGGTTTATAGCTCATTTCTCCTTAGTGCTGAATAACATTGTATTGTCTGGATGTACCATAGTTTATGTATCCATTCACCTTCTGCAGTAAATCTTAGTTGAGATTTTGATTTTTGATTTTATCAAAAATCCAAGTTTTGATAATTTTGAATAAAGCTAGTATAAATAGTCATGGTGTAGATGTAAGTTTTCATTTCCTTTGGGTAATACCAAAAAGTGTGATTGCTGGGTAGTATTGTAAGAATATATTTAGTTTTGTAAGGAACTTCCAACCTGTCTTCCAAACTGGCTGTACCATTTTCCATTCCTGCAAGGAATGATTGAGAGCTCCTTGTGCTCCGCATCTTTGCTGAAAGTTCATTTTGTCCTCACTGTGGAATTTGACGATTCAAGTAGATGTGTAGTGGTATATAATGCTGTTTTAGTTTGCATACCCCTGCTAACATGTGATGTGCAGCATCTTTTCATATGGTTACTTGCCAGCTGTATATCTTCTTTGGTGAGGGTCCCAGGAAAGTCTTTGGTTAATTTTGTAATTGGGTTGTTTGTTCTCTTATTGTTGAGTTTTACAAGTTCTTTGTATATTCTGGGTAACAGTTCTTTACCAGATATGTCTTTTGCAGATGTTTTCTCCCAGTCTGAGTGTGTTTTCATTCTCTTGATAGTGTCTTTGACAGAACAATAGTTTTAAATTTTGATGAAGTCCAGGTTATCGATTGTTTCTTTCATGGATTATGTCTTAGGTGTTGTATCTAAAAAGGCATTGCCACCATACCCAAGGTCATCTAGGTTTTCTCCTATATTATCTTCTAGGAGTTTTATGGTTTTACATTTTTACGTTTAGACCTATGACCCATCTTGGGTTAATTTTTGTGAAGGTTGTAAGATCTGCATATAGATTAGTGTTTTTTGCATGCACATTTCCAGTTGTTCCAGTACTATTTAGTGGCCTCTTTTTAGTGTTAAATTCTGACTTATTTAAAAATTTTAATGTGTATTTATTTTTGAGAGAGAGAGAGAGAGAGAACATGAGTTGGGAAGGGGCAGAGAGAGGGGGACACAGAATCTGAAGCAGCCTCCCAGCTCTGAACTGTTAGCAAAGAGCCTGACGTGGGGCTTGAAGTCCTAAACTGTGAGATCATGACCTGAGCCAAAGTTGGACACTTAATCGACTGAACCACCCAGATGCCCCTAATTCTGACTGATTTTAAAGAAAATTATAGAAAAGAACACTAGTCCAAGTATAAAGAATTAGTTTTGGCTAGTTTAGCAAGTTAAGAATTTATTTTTCCTCATATAAAAGAATTCCAGAGGTAGGCAGTCCAGTGTCCCAATACCCTGTCATCCAGGCTCCTTTAATCTTTCTGCTGCTCCTTCTTTAATACCTGGTTCCTATCCTTGGATTCTGTTTTCACTGGCTTCTCATTTTATGGTTACAGATAGGAAGAAGGAGAAGAGAATAAGGGCATCTGCCAGATGAGTAATCACTTCAGAGAGCTTTCTCAGTAGCTCTACCTTAAGCCTTTAACTTACATCTCATTTGGTATCCTTTCTGTAAGGATAGCTTGGAAATTTATGTTTTTAGCTGGAAAAATTCCTGCCCCAATCACATAGGAGCAGGGAAGATGGGGAGACAGAATTTTCACAGGCAACTTGCCATCTCTTTCAAAGCTTCATCTATGCCAGACTTTCTGCTGTAAGCTATTTACCTTGTATAGAAGAGAAACAAGATATGGGTCTGTAAAATACCACAGATGTTCTAATAAATTATCTTAATTGTCTAGACAGTAGGTCTAGAACTTTTCTAAGCAATGCCCATGACATTATATACTATAAAAGTTATTACAGGGTCATAAAAGGGGAATTGTAAAGAGGGAAATGTATCCCTAGAGTATCTACTCAACTGATTATCTCTAGCACCCAGCAGAGCTCTTGCTATTTTGGTAATAGTATTAGTTTTCTATTGTTGCTCTAACCAGTTACCTCAAATGTAGTGTCTTAAACCAACCCAAATTATTATTTTACAGTTCTAGAGGTTAGAAGTCTACACTGGCCTCACTGGGCTAATGTCAAGGTGTTGGCAAGGCTGCATTACTTTTTGGACGCTCTAGGTGACAATCTTTGCCCTTCCCTTTTCCACCTTCAAGATGCCACATTTCTTGGCTCGTGGCCCTCTCATTTATTTTCAAAACCAGCAACTCTGAATTTCTGTGACTACTTTTTCACAGTCACATCTCCCTCTGACTCTATCTCTCCTCCCTTCTCCAATATTTAAAAATGTTTATTATTATTATTTTTGAGGGAAAGAGAGAGAGAGACAGACAGACAGACACCAGGGGCAGTGTGAGAAGGACATATAGAATTCAAAGCAGGCTCCACACTGTCAATCCAGAGAGCAATGTAGGGCTTAAACTCCTGAACTGCAAGATCATGACCTGAGCTGAAGTCAGATGCTTCATCTAATGAGCCACCAAGGTGCCCCACTCTCTTCTCCATTTTTAAGGACCCTTGTGATTACACTGAGTCCACTTGGAGAATCTGGGATAACCTTCATATTTTAAGGTCAGCTGATTGTCAACTTTAATTCCACCTGTAACCTTAATTCCCCTTTGCCATGTAAGGTGATGTATTTATGAGTTTGGGGAATTAAAGGACGTCTTTGTCGGAGGCATTATTTTGCCTATCACAGTGACGCTGGATAAAATTTACATTAACAATTAAAAATTATAAACAACACAATGTGCTTCATTTTATCTTTAAACAACTCTAATAAGTGAAGGGACTGCTGTTAAGAAGCTTGGATTAACTTTCACAAAATCACGTGATATGAGAACCCATCTGGTAAACACTGTGCCATATACCACCCACAACTCAGCGAATCATCCATGTGGCAAACCAGATCCTATGACAGGGTTCCATGGTTTTGCATACAACTAACGTTAATCAAGCTAAATATATTGTAGAGTCTCAGTCTAGGCCGGTCTCCTTTTAATGTGGATTTGTGACATGAAATAAAATGTTTATTTTGTTTTATGATTTAGAATTTTTCTCACCATTTGCAGTCTGTGAAGCCCTGAACTTGTATAGAACCTGCTAACAAGAATTATTGGCATTTTCATCTGTGCTTGGCCATACTATACAGACTTGAGAGTTATATTTTAATTAATAATGTTTTTTCCTTTGCTTTTTGTTTTTTAAGCATTGTTTATTCCTTTGAACCAGAGGAAGCTCAATTTTCAGCATTGGACTATATTGGGATACCTTTAAGAATGTAAATAAACCATACTAACCAGGAATGATATGAGGATTTCTGAATATTTCACTCACCTCATCCTTACTTAATTTAACACTCATGTAATGCAAACCATTATGCTCAATGTGGGTTGAAAATATTTATAGCTGTGAAAACCTGTGCAAGTTTATTCCTGTAATTGAATACTACAGTACAATATTGGAATAGTTCATATTATTTTAAATCTTTTTAATGACACATTATATTTTAAGCTGCTACCATGTAACAAAAAACATTTACTTTATGAGTATTCAGGTAGAAACCTTATTTTGTTTGAATATGGAAGTCTAATAAAATGATTAAAATTTGAATTTAGCAATATTGGGAAATGAACTTATAAAAAATGGAAATTGTCCCACTATAGGCATGGCTTTTAACAACAAAGCTTTTGTGGTGTTGGGTTCTGATTATTCACTGGCATGGTAAATCATTTTATTCAATAATTGAAGTGGGCTTCTATGAAAGAGTGTAACCAATATTTGTGGGTTTAAGTAATGTTTCATTTGGGTTTTGTTGAAATAATTCTTCTAGATATTGGTTTTATTTAAGCCTCAAATTCTCCTTTCTTACAAAATGTTTAGAACGCTTCCTTATTTGTTATAATAAATTCTATAAAGAATCTATGAATTAGGAAGATCTTCTAATCAAACTAATTTCATATAATGATCATCTTTCTACGTAATGACATTCTATAAATAAATGGTATGGTTTTCGAGGCTCATTTGTTTTACAGATGGAAGAGAAAAACCTGAGTATAATTAAGTTAGATTTGTTTTCTTCATGATTCTAGGAAATCTGGAAATGTATATCTTGAACTTCAATATTTATAGTCTGCATATACAAGAAAATTGTAGGCTTCAGTTTGATTCTCATTGCTTTGCATATGGTGATATATAAATGTGGGATAAGAAGGGTAGAAAAAGAAGACAAATGGAAGAGGGTTTATTATTAAACATTTTCCATTCAAGGATTCTCAGCAAAGTTACCATATAGTGGCAGTGTTTACCAACATTCTCCCTATTAAGAATCATATCTTTGTGCCATTTGGCTAGAATTCTCCAGTGGTATTAACACAGTAGTTTCAAGATATACTTAGCAATCAGTTTTTGAAATATAATAATTATTAGTACATTTCAACTATGGTCCTCAAAAGCAGGACTATGTCTTATTTATCTTTTTAGCCCCCAGTGCTTATCCTAGTGCCTGACATGTTGGGAGTACTCAGTAATGTTTGTTGAATACAGGAAGGAGTGAATTAAATTCTTTTTTCTTCTAGTGACATAAAAATTTTTAAAATGTTTATTTATGAGAGAGAGAGAGAGAGAGAGAGAGAGAAACAAAGTGTGAGCAGGGGAGGGGCAGAAAGAGAGGGAGACACAGAATCCGAAGCAGGCTCCAGGCTGCTGTCAGCAGAGGCCAACTCAAAGCAGGACTCCAACTTAAGAACCACAAGATTATGACCTGAGCTGAGGTTGGATGCTTAACCAACTGAGCCACCCAGGTGCCCCTCCTCTAGAAAGAAAAAAATGTTTTATTTAATCTGTTGAGCTGTGTTACCTAATATATCAGTTGGACACCAGGATTAGATTGTATCTAAGATCCCTCCAGCATTCTTGTGCCTCTATGATGCTTTTCTTCATTTGATTGTGGTAGATAATGGAGTCTTTCTCCGTCAGTTGTTACTTCTGCCTGGATGGCAGAGAAGATAGAGACTTCTGGGTTATAAGGACTCTTCAGCCTAGGAGGTTACTTGCTGATACTATTGGTTGAAGATAGCAGTGGGAGGTGGATTTTGGTGGATGGTAAAGGCTTCCAGCAGCTTCCACTCTTCAAATTTCATGGTGATTGGATTGCTCAGTATAACAATCTGAGCACATTTTCTTTTCTGCTGAGCCTTCTAGAAGTGGTAGAATGCTGAATGGCTCTTTCAGTTGGCAGCTTTGCCAGGGGATTTATTCTAAACTACCTTGAGCTGCTTGAGAATTACAGCAGATTCTCTCCTGCTGTGCCCTGAGGCTTCAGGTTCACTGACTTTTTGTAGGGTTGTCATTGGCTCCAGTTTGCCTGGGGCAGTTCCAACTAATATAAGTTGCCTGGTGTAATTCTTAATGATGTCTCTTTCACTTCCGAAGCGACCTGGTTTGGACAATACATTATAGAGTTACCTACTACCCTGGCTTTTTTTACTCCTAAAGGGTTTTCTCTCCTTGTATTGAGGTGTACTCATTCCTGGCAGTGCTGAGTCTTAGGTATTGGAGACAGTCCTACATTCCTCCTTCTGTATCTCTCATGAGACCTCTTGTATAGAGGCAAACTGAGTCTATTCACTTTCGACGAGTCAATTGAATTTTTCTGAGTTAAATGTGACCTTTTTTCCCCCTTCAAAAGCTATTAGGCTAGAGCAAAATAACAACAATCATGTAGGGTTTTTTAAATTTAATTTTTTGAAAAAAACTCACTAGGTTCTAAATATGAAAGGGCACCAATGTGATACAAATGAGGGCATTATAAGATACTTGAGATCCTTTTTATCTTCTTGGCACCATCTTTTTCATGCATTTCCAAGTGTCTTTCCTTCATGGTTGTCGACTCTACAGCCCTCCAGTTCAGGGTCATTATGCTCTGGGTTCTTCTGGGATGCAGAGATAAAAAAGAACCACAAGTCTGCTATGGAAAAGTATGTTGAGTGAACACATAATGCATTTGAAAAGGAAAGAGGACAAGGAACACGTCCTAAAAAAGGAAACAAGATAAGTGTTGCAGTTTTCCCAAGGGATTTGGAGTTAGAGCTGGGCACTGAAGAATTGGTAGTACTTCTGCCGGTAGAAATGGGGGCAAAATGTTTGGAGGTGTGTTGTCTTATAGTGGGCCTGCTCATTTTAAGCAGGAAGAGAGAAAAGTGAGAGATAAGATGTGTGGGTCAGAAACAGAATGTGAGATTCTGGATGTGAAGTAGTTTGAACCTTCAGGTTTTCTTTGTTCTATGACATGTACTTTTATTGGAGTTTGAATATTACCTCAAAATCTTTATTTCTGTAGAGAAGTTTTACCCTAAAAACAGGCATGAATAGAACTGAAAGTAAAAAGCAGTTTAATGTTCTTCAAGTAGCCTTATTACCACCCCTTCTCTTTTATCTCTTTGGCATATAGAATGCAAGAGAGAAAAGGAGAAAAAGGAGAGTATATGATTTGATTGCCACTGGCTTGCTTGTGCTGGCTGTGTGTCCACAAGCAAACTGTAGGCTTCATTTTGACAGGAGAGAGGTGTCAGCTTTGGGTACACAGTTCAGGGTTTCTATTTGGGAAGATGAGTATTCTTCTGGGACATTCCCTATAGCCATGGTGGGGGTTAGGGGTGAGGGGATGGAAGATGTTCCTTAGTTTGCCCATTTGTAGACTGTTGGAAGCTTTTATTTATTCAGCTGAATGTAGCCTGGAGGCATTAATGCCAGAATATTGGACCATCAGTCCCAATAGACATGCCCTTCACCTAAGGCAGAGATCCTATTTTCTCTTTTCTCTGTCTTTCCTCCCATGTGCGTTTTCTGGGCTCTTAGTTCTATAGATTCTACAGGAATCGTCCTCTGGGCATTCTCTCAGAATATAATTTACTTTTTGATGTCAGAGGATTTTTAGCTTATGTCCTTTCATGTTCTAAGTGGTTTTATAGACATGAATTTATGTTTATATATGTATTTGGACTAGTGAAAATCATCCATTTATTCATTCATCAAATGTTTATGGAGCTTCTGCTTATTTGGCCATCACTGTTCTAAGTGCCATGATGATGCACTGAACAAAAAACATAGCTTCATGGAGGTTATATTCATGAGGGTGGGGAAGAGAGCAGTGTGGAGTCAAGCAATAAGCAATAAACATAGCAAAGAAGTATATTAAATAGTGTGTTAGAAACAGTAATGCTATAGTAAAAGGACAAATTAGATCAGGATAAAGGGTACTGGGAGAGCAGAGGAAAGGGGACAGTTGCAGTCATAGTAAGAGTGATCAGGAGAGGCCTCATTGACAAGACGACATTTGAGCAGTGACTGAAAGGAGACAGAACTGGCCAGGCAGTTATCTGGAAGAAGAACGGTCAGCAGAGGGGGTAGCAGGAGTAACAGCTAGAAGCCAGGCATGCCTGCCAGGTTCGAAGAGCAGTACAGAAGCCGGGAAGTCTGAGTGGAGTGACTACTAACAAATGCCACTTATTTAGGTGATTTATTGTTACCTTAACTGGAATTATAATTTAATTTTGTTGACATATTTATTGAAAGTTATTTTGAATTCTTTAGATGTACATGTTTATCATTCAGTGTTAACTGTCGTTAGGGACATTTTCTTAGCATGTGAAAGGCAATATTTTTCATATTTATCAGTAAAGAAAAGGTAAAAAATGTACTATGGTTTCATCTACTTGTAGGTGTCATCCTTTGTTAGGTGTTGAAAAAGGACTGAGTGTTACTTTGTAAGCAAACATGGATTTGCAATCATCTTCCCAACCATGAATATGTGCTTCATTAATATTAAATGTATGCCCCGTTGCATGGATTCCCTTTCTGCATATATAATGACATTTTGTTTTAAAGGTGGATCACAGTTTAATCTTTCTGAAGATATTTTAAATAACAACCAAAGTCTACAAATGTAGTATAAACAATGCACATACTCAGTTGAAGAGATGGGAATATGAAAAATTATGATTGAGTTCTCTGCAGACTTGGGAAACTATCACAGTGGCCTCCTGGCCAACAGCAGTTATAGGATGTCATTCGTTGTCGGAAACATTCTGATATCTCAGTTTTTAAAATACGGCAAATATGCATCTTAGAATGAGTGAAATGTGGTAGTAGATATTCCATATATGTTTAACTGCTTACAGTGTGGCTCCCTCTCTCCCTCTCCCCACCATGCCCCACATGTGTGTCCATGGCTCTAGGCTGCATCTCATTTCACCTGTATGTGCACTGCATGTGGGGCTGCCATCTCTGATGCATTACTTCTACCTCTTCCTGTAGGGAACTATCCCTCCCACCTGTGCTCTGTTGCTGTGTTTGGCTGGGCTTGATTTCAACCACTGTGCTACCCAAAACAAGGCCAGGGGAGAACATGAAATTATTCCATCAGGACGTATTCTGTCAGGCCACAGGGACTGGTTCAAGGATGGTCACATGAGCTAAGCCAGGACAGACCTCAAATTTTGTCAAAGCTACCAGGAAACAAGCTTTCTTTTTCTTTGGGATTATGATCTCTTAGGGCCTTGAATGCCTGCAGCATCTGGTAGACCCCTTATTATTGTAGGGACTGTCTACCCAAGGATAAAGCCTACACCAAGGAAAGTGGAATTAGTATGGAGAGAAAGTTCTATCATAACCTGTGATCTATCTCTGATCACCTCCATATAGCCATAACTGAAGCTAGATATATTCTTGGAATTTTTAGCTATATATATATTGTGTGTGTGTGTGTGTGTGTGTGTGTGTGTGTGTGTATCCCCTCTAAGGTAGGCTGGTTCAATTTCTTTAGTTTAAAACTGAAAATGTATTTAGTGATATAGGAACATTTTTCTGTTTACTGCTCCACACCCTTTTCACAGTAAAAATCCCCTGTGGAGTATGGATTCAGTTACTATCTTCACTCCTTATGGCTCCAAGACTTGGAATTCTTACTCTTACACTTGACCCACTTCTCTCTGAATTATTCCATTAATCTAAATTGATTTTATAGTTAGTTGTCAAAACCAGGTGTAAGTTAGTATCTTCACTTCTAGGCCAGTTTCAGCTCAGTCTTCTGAGTTATTGAATGGTAGATAGCAGCTTCTTGCTCTCAGATGCTTTTGACACATTCAGACTTTTGCTTTTGATAGAAGTCAACTCCTACTCTCTTTTTCAAAATCTAAATATGTCTTTGTGCCTCCCACAAAGCACTGGCCTCTTTTGGTGATGAATACCTCAGGTTCCCAACTCACTTACACAGCACAGAGGCCTGTGATGCCCCTAAACTTACTTGAAGGTTAAAACTTTTCTAGGTCAGGTTATCAACGTCAGCTATTTTGCAAAAATTCCCTTTGGTAATTCAGATATCCCCAGTGCAGAGATTCAAATCTTGCCCAGGTTTCCTAATTAGACTATTATACCATGTAAAACAATATTATATTATGAGGATGAGGGTACATTTTGAAGCTAGAGAGACCTGAGTTTAAATCCTTGCTCTGGCATTTTTAGTTTTATAGCCCTACATAAACTATTTTAACTTGCTAAGCCTTAATATGTAAAATGGGGATAGAAAAAATTATTCCTAACTCAAATAACTGTTGAGGTTTTCTTTTGTTTTTGTTTTTTTGTTTTTTGTTTCTTTTAAGTAGGCTTCATGCCCAGTATGGGCCCAGTATAGGGCTTGAACTCACAACCGTGAGATCAAGACCTGAGCAGAGATCAAAAGTTGAATACCTAACCGACTGAGCCACCCAGGTGCCCCAACTGATGTGAGGTTTAAATGTACTATATATTCATCTATATTCTATTTATCTATCTTTCTGACACTTAGTTTTCATAGGTGGTAGTTATCATTAGAAACTTGTATAGGAGATTATTTCTGAGTGGTTTAGTGTCTGACTTGTGTTTTACATTGAATTTCATATCACATATGTTTAATTGTCCTTATTATTTTTCTCATTCTTTCACATATGCACAATGCCAGAGCAGTCACACTTAATCTAAGGCAGCAAACTTTGGATCCTTATAAACCAAAAATCCTTTTAATATTTGCAGACAAATCCACATATCTTGCCTAAAATAAAAATAGAGAAAACTGAGAGCAGAGTCAGAATGGTAGTAGAATTTATTACCTAAAAGACAGAACTTGGCCAGGTTCTGCCATCTCTTATAGGTTCAATATGTCTCTACAGAATTCTTAGCTGCAGATAAAGTAATCCTGTTTGATTTATATGGCCCCAGTGTAAGAAATCTACAGAAAGAAAGGTCTATACCAATTCTTTATCTTAGGCACTTTTTTGGCAGGGGCATTGTGTCCAAACAGATATGGGATAAGAGTATATATACGACTGTTCTTTCTATGCAGTTTTCATTTGCTCATTTCCTTTCTCAATATGGATATTTGCTGAGTTATATTAATTGGGGATTAAAAGCAAAAGTTTTCCTAGAACTTGATAAAGGTGCTAGATTGATTGTCAGAAAACTTATGTCCTCTTCATGTATCATAATTAACTAAATCCTCTTTATTGCCTACTTCTTAAAACTATCAGAATTACACAACCTTAGGAAGAACTGCTGTGAAACATGGAAAAGCAATTCTTGCATTCCTTAATACTATGGAAGAGCAAAAAGGTGATTAAAGATTTAGACCTGTGGTAAAATTATTAAGAATGATTTATTATAGAGCTGGTCTTAACCTTTATGGGTCATATACCCTTTAGAGAAATTTAGGAAAGCTGTGGGCATTCTCTCCACAAAAATGCAAAGATAGATATAGGGAAAAATTCTGCACCTAATTCCCAAAATATCATGAATCATTTTGAAGCTCATCCAGATTTTAAGAATTTCAATGTGATTTCTTAAAATCATAGAATCTTAGAATAATACAGGATGTTTGAATCTGTTTAGATCAGTCTCCAGTTTAACTTGGGGTTGTTCATTCTCAGCACTATGAGCATAGAGACCAGTTATCGCTGTGTTCTGTGGGTCTGTTCTATATACTATGGGATATTTAGCAGCATCACTTTATTCACTAAATGCCAGAGTGAGTGTGGGGGTAGCCATGATAATCAAAAATGTCCTTTAGGGTACAAAATCAGTTGAGAACCACGTAGCTTAAAAATCCCCTCCATTTTAATAGCAAGGGATCATCTGGTCACTAAGTGCATTTTCATTAACTCCAAGTTGCCACACATCTGTTTTGAGTCCACAGACAGTAGATTCTGAGATAAGTCTTTGAGGGCAGGTGGTTGATTTCAGATGTGATCCTCAGAAGGACAAATGAGAGTGGAGAAAGGTGAAACATAAACAGGGCAAAGTCAGTATCGTTTGCATTAATGAGGCAACTGGAACATAGATACAATGGGGATTCTCTGACGGACGGCATAGAACCTACCTAAGAATTGTTGCACCACGGGGAGGAAGCTGAGGTGTTTATTCAGTGTGTCCTAGCCTTCTTTGATTGAGATTGCTCCAGGTAGAATTTAATCCCCAGCACTCCCAGGCTGCCCTGCAGGTGTGCTGGGGATTAAATTGTCCTCTGATGCTGGACAAAGCCCTCGGGCAGAGAAGTGGAGTAGAAGGTATTTAAAATGGATGGCTATCAGTTTACAGAGGAACTGTCTAAGGAACTCAAAGGTGGGCCAAGGTATATGGGATATTTTATCACATTTTATCAATAGCATCTGTGCAACATTCCATTTCGTGTTTCAATTGCTAAAATAGTGTTATTTTGAACTGTATTTGCTTTCTCATCAGTAGGACCCAACATCTGAGGTTGCTATCTATAGCAGAGGTTGACATACTTAGCACGTGGGCTAAATTCAGTCTACTTCCTGTTTCTGAAAGGCCAGTGAATTAAGAATGCTTTTCACAATTTAAAATTGTTGAAACAAATAGAAAGAAGAATATTTTTGACAGTGAAAATTATACGAAATTCAAATTTGAGGGCTCGTAAGCATGGTTTTATTGAACATATCCATGTAACATGAATTTATGTGTCATCTGACTGTTTTCCTTTTACAGTGGTAAAATTGAGTGGTTGCAACAGACTACAAGATCTAAAATATTCACTTTCTAGCTGGTGTATTAGAGAAAAAGTTGGCTCACCTTTGGCCCTGCATATGACCAACCCTTAATCTAAAGCAAAATTATATAAATCTATTTCCTTGGAATGGCAGCCTGAAAACATTTCAAGACATTTATCATGTTTCCCTTCCTTTCTTGCCTTTTTCTTCTCCAGGATAAACTTTCTAGATATATTTTTTACATGTTTATCACATAGCATTATTCAAACACCAAAGTCAAAGATCCTTTATTCTCTTGGTCATCTTTATCTAGTTGTGTTCCATTTTATCAATGTTTCTCTTAAAATGTGATTCTTAAATGGAACATAGTTTATAATATGTGATTTGAACAGTCAAAAGAACAGTGATGGTATCCCCTATGTTGGGTATTTTACTTTCTAAATGTAGCATGACTCTCATTAGGTTTTTGAAAGGCTCATTATAATGTCATTATGAAGGCTCATGATGAGCCCTGAATCATCTAAAATCCACTTTCACATAAATTGGTATTCAGTATAGGTACATGATTTCTTGACATTAAGTGTTCCTCCTTTTTAACTATTAGATTTATTTTCTTTGGATAAAGTTTTAACTAGTAACAGTCATTGTGAGGATCTTATTTATTGACTTTAAGTATTTGTTAAAATTCAGTATTCATTGTTATAAATGGAAATCTTTATGTTTTTCATATGAATTTTAGAATGAATTTGAAAATTTCACAAAAATGTTTATAAAAAATGTCTTGTGATTTTATTTGCAAATACATTGAATCTATAGATTAATGTAGGGAGAATTGACTTCTTAAAATATTGGTTCTTTTTCTTTTTGGTATTTTTTTCTAATTCACTTTTCTTATTCACTTATTCACTTTTCTTATTCACTTATTTTAGTCTTTAATTTCTTTCAACATTTTTAAAAAGTTTTCATTATATTGATCTTGTGCGTTTGTCAGATTTATTTCTGAGTATTTCTTATTTGTTTTATGTGAGTATAATTGGAGTTGTCTTTTATGTCACTTTTTGGTTGTTTCTAGTATATAGATACACAATTGGTTTGTGCACATTGATATTGTATCCTGTAACTTTGCTATATTAATTAATTTATTCTATTATTGTAAATAGTGCTTCATTTTCTCAAGTTAGGGAGTCTGATGGGCTCTGTCCAGGTTCTCCATCCCTATTCTGCAACCTGCGAACACACTCAAGGTCTCAAGGCAATTGTATGGCTCAGCCTGCTTGAATTTTTATCTAGCAGGTATTGCTATTGATGTCCAGTGTCTTGAAAACTATTGTTTCACATATTTTGTCCATTTTGGGGGTTATTTCAAGCAGATGGGTAAATCCGGTCCTGGTTTCTCCATTTTATCTGGAAGAGGAGAGTTCTGGGTGCTATTCATCTTGACCCTGAGGCACTCTAGATAGCCACTGCTCTTCCAGCCGGGGCCCCAATAAGAGATACATGGAGTAGGACCACCTCAACCAATTTGTTGATATACCACCTGCAGTGGAGCCACCTCTGCTGACCTGCAGTCTGTGAATGTGTGAAATAGCATGAGTTAAAAAAATTATTTTTCTGGCTCACCCACCGAGATTCAGATTTGATTGGTCAGATGGAATTGAACTTGTTAATTGTCATTGAAAATTAACAGGGGTGGGGCGCCTGGGTGGCTTAGTCGGTTAAGCGTCCGACTTTCACTTAGGTCATGATCTCGCGGTTCGTGGGTTCGAGCCCCGCGTCAGGCTCTGTGCTGACTGCCAGCTCAGAGCCTGGAGCCTGTTTCAGTCTGTGACTCTTTCTCTCTCTGACCCTCCCCTGCTCACGCTGTCTCTCTCTTTCTCCTAGAAATAAATAAAAAACATTAAAAAAAAAAAAAGAAAAGAAAATTAACAGGGGTGCCTGAGTGGCTTAATTGGCTGAGTGTCTGACTCTTGGTTTTGGCTCAGGTCATGATCTCATGGTTCATGGGATAGAACCCCACATTGGCTCTGTGCTGACAGCATGGAGCCTGCTTAGGATTCTCTTTCTCCTTTTTCTGCCCCTCCCCTACTCATTTTCTCCATCTCTCTCTCTCTCTCTCAAAATAAATGAATGGAATTTAAAAAAAAAGAAAAACAAAAGAACAAACAAAAAATGAAGGAACAAAAATTTCCCCGGCAATTTTAATATGTTCTAGACTCTGATGAAACACTATTCAAAGAGAGTAAAGCAGATGTGGTTCTCATAAAGTTATTGGTGAAATACAGACTATCAGCAGATATGGCAGCATTCCTTTGGGAAAGGTGTTATGAAGAAGGAACACGTAGGAGAGGCTGTTTACCCAGGCCTGAGAGTCCTGTATGATGAGGTGCTCTGCATGAGTCTAGATGAGGTCAGCTCTTTATCTTTCTAAAAACTTGATTGGTTCAAAGTGGAGAGGAACTTTTATCTTGTAAGCTCTGGTAGTTTATTTTTCCAGCTGTTCTACAGGTAAAGTTAGAATTCCACATTTGGGAACAGATTTCTTCAGGTTTATATTTTTTCTTCCACCAAGGAAAAAAGCATTTCAGTGGGATTTTGGCTATGCAAAAGTAGAGCCAAGATTCTGTTCCAGAATGGAAAGATTCAAGACAATGAAGAGGTATTACTTTCTGTGAACAGGTTAAGAATTTTTCCTTTTTTGAAAATGAGTTTTCTGAAGTGAGTTTATCCTCTTCAGATTATTCTAACCATTGGAATTTGGACCAGAGCCTGGAGTTAAGTTGAAAACTTATTTTTCTCCCTCATCCTGGTCCCAGTTTGCTTAAGACTATGGTTACTAGATTCTGGAAGGGGAGAAACACTCAAAGGCCCTCCTTGGTGGCTGAGTAGATTGGTTTTACTGCAAGGTGGTGTACTATAGAAACCTAAGCATTTGAATTCTAGGTGCATTGACTGTCAGATTCAGTTTTAAGTTTTCTAAGTTGCTATTCCTTTGGCTATACTCAACAACTTGTTAATGTTTTCTTTTAAACACCATAGCCAACTCATATCCATGAGTTGTTGAACTAAGAAATTTTTCTCTTTCCCAGCATGGTTGGCAGAATTCTAAGATATCTCCCATGATCCTGCTACCTGGTGTTCATGCCTGTATAATGCCTTTCCCTTGAGTGTGGGTGGGACCTGTGGATTTTGTGGTATATAACTCCTGCGATTATATTATTTTATAAGACAAAGGGATTTTGTAGAGGTAATGAATGTAGCTAATGCATTGATTACATGAGCAATCGTGACCTGTTCAGATGAGCCCTTAAAAGAGACAATAAGCAGCAATGGACAGTCTCCTGTTTGTCTTGACAAAGTAAACTGCCATAGTGTGACAGGAGGGGCCCATGTGTCAAGGACTTTGGGGTAGCCTCCAGAAGCTGAGAGCTGTCTCTGGCCAACAGCTAGCAGGACAGTAAATATCTCAGACATATGGCTAAGAACCAGTGAGCTGGCAAAAGGATCTTGATCCTCAAATGAGATGGCAGCCCCAGCTGACACCTTAATCACAGCCTGGGGCAACAGTGAACAAAGGAAGGAATCAGTTGTCTGTACGTGGAATCCCAATCCACAGAAGCTGTGAGATAATAAACGGTGTTGTTTTTAGCTGTCAAGTTTGTGGTACTTTGTTAAGCAACAACAGAAAACTAATACACCAGTAGAGAGCCAAATGATTTGGAGAAGTAACCTCCAAAAGCAGATATGAAACAACAAAGAGACTGATGGTCTGGGGAGAAGACAAGCTGAGGGGAGAAGCAGGATGACTGGAGCAGGTTTATGGTGTGTTTCTTTGGACACTTATACAAATACTTAGTGGGAAACCCAAATAGATTTTGTATTTCCTGCAATTATATGAGGTGGAGAATCTGACTAATTTGTTCATTGAAGAAAAGTTTTGGTATCTGAATTTTGGTGATTTCCATATCAAATTTTATGTGGCTAGCCTTATGCTAAGACCTAGGTGTTCTTTGATGAGCAAGACAGATAATTTCTCTGGCATTATGGACTTATAATGTAGTGGGGAGCACAGTCCATTAACTAAACACTCACAACAGACCATAAGTACTGTGGTAGAGAAAGTGCAGATAGCAATAGAGCCATGTAGCCATGGCAAAGAATTTGAACGTAGAGATCCAAGAACCCATCCCAAAAGAGGTGAAAAATCACTTGATCCTTACAGAGAGGCTGGAGATGGGTAGGTGAAATGGGGATGGTGGTGCTGTCTCCTTGGCAGAAGGAATAGCCTGTGCAGAGGTCAAGAAGAGAATGATGGCATCAGCATCATTTTTGAGGAACTGAAGTGGATATGGTGGGAGCAGAGAGCAGGAGGAGGATGGATGGCTAGAGATAAGCTGGGCTCAGATCATGAATAGTGTGATAAGCCTTATCAAATGGTTTAACTTTCTACTGACAGCAAAGGGATCCAGTAAAGAATTTTAAATGGAGATGAGTATAAATCATCTTGTGATTTAAAAAAATTATTTTTTAAGAGGTTTATTTATTTTGAGAGAAAGACAGACAGAGATAGAGAGAGAGAAAGAGAGAAAGAAAGAAAGAAAACATGCACAAATGGGGAAGGGGCAGAGAGAGAGAATCCCCAACAGGCTCCGAACTGTGAGTGCAGAGCCCAATGTGGGGCTCAAACTAATGAACCATGAGATCAGCCTGAGCTGAAATCAAGAGTTGGCACTCAACCAACTGAGCCACTCAAGTGCCCCAAAAATCATTTTAATTATAGTACATAGAATGAGTTGGAGTAGGGCATGGCTAGAGGTAGAAGGACTAATGATGTTATATCTCTAAAGTACTTTCAAGGTAAAGCTAAGATAAAACAAAATAGAGTGAATTCTCATCCCAGTGGTTTATCACCGATTTTTATTTTTAAGGTGACTTCTATAGCGGATGCCTCTCTGTCTTAGCTGGTTCAAGTGTTTCATACTCCCTCCCCCAAACCAGATCAAACTGTGGTTGAAGCCCTGCCCAATAGCATTAAGTATGTGTCCTCTTCCTAGTATAATTAAACACATTTTATGTATGCCAACAGATTGTGTATGACTTCTTTTGGAGTCTGATTCTGAGTTGTCTTGTCTTGATATGGAGCTGGAACTCTTATTTCAGGATATTGTGAGATGCACTGCTTTTATTTAGGGCTAGCTCATTAAAAGAAGAGATAAGGGGAAATGGAAAAACATTCCATACTCATGGATTGGAAGAATAAATATTGTTAAAATGTCATTACTACCCAAAGCAATCTACACATTCCGTGCAATCCCGATCAAAATTGCAGCAGCATTCTTCTCAAAACTAGAACAAACTATCCCCAAATTTGTATGGAACCACAAAAGACCCTGAATAGCCAAAATAATATTGAAGAAGAAAACCAAAATGGGAGGCATCACCATCCCAGACTTTAGCCTCTACTACAAAGCTGTCATCATCAAGACAGTATGGTATTGGCACAAAAACAGATACATAGACCAATGGAACAGAATTGAGAACTCAGAAGTGGACCCAAAAGTGTACAGCCAACTGATCTTTGACAAAGCAGGAAAGAATCCAATGGAAAAAAGACAGCCTTTTTAACAGATGGTGCTGGGAGAACTGGACAGCAACATGCAGAAGAATGAATCTAGATCACTTTCTCACACCATACACCAAATTAAACTCAAAATGGATAAAGGACCTGAATGTGAGACAGGAAACCATCAAAACCCTAGAGGAGAAAGCAGGAAACAACCTCCTTGACCTCCACTGCAGCAATTTCTACTTGACACATCCCCAAAGGCAAGGGAATCAAGAGCAAAAATGAACTATTGGGACCTCATCAAGATTAAAAGCTTCTGTACAGCAAAGCAAACAATCCATAAAACTAATAGGCAACTGATGGAATGGGAAAAGATAGTTGCACATAACATATCAGATAAAGGGCTAGTATTCAAAATCTATAAGGAACTCACCAAACTCCACACCCAAAAAACAAACAATCCAGTAAAGAAATGGGCAGAAGATATAAACAGACACTTCTCCAAAGAGGACATCCAGATGGCCAACAGACACACGAAACAATGCTCAGCATCCCTCCTCATCAGGGAAATACAAATCAAAACCACACTGAGATACCACCTCACGCCGGTCAGAGTGGCTAAAATGAGCAAATCAGGAGACTCTAGATGCTGGCGAGGATGTGGAGAAACGGGCACTCTCCTACACTGTTGGTGGGAATGTAAACTGGTGCAGCCCCTCTGGAAAACAGTGTAGAGGTTCCTCAAAAAATTAACAATATAACTCTCTTATGACCCAGCAATAGCACTGCTAGGAATTTACCCAAGGGATACAGGAGTGCTGATGCCTTGGGGCCCATGTACCCCAATGTTCATAGCAGCACTCAACAATAGCCAAAACATGGAAAGAGCCTAAGTGTCTATCAACTGATGAATGGATCAAGAAGATGTGGTTTATCCATACAATGGAATACTACACGACAATGAGAAGGAATATCTGGCCATGTGTAGCAACATGGATGGAACACAAGGGTGTTATGCTGAGCGAAATATATCAGGCAGAGAAGGATAGATACCATATGTTTGCACATATAGGAGGATTAGGAGGAACTTAACGGAGAACCATGGGGGAGAAGAAGGGGAAAAATAGTTGGGGAGTGGGAGGGAGGAAACCACGAGAGACTCTTGAGTTCTGAGAACAAACTGAGGGCTGATGGGGGTTGAGGGGAGGGGAAGGGGTTGGTGGGCATGGAGGAGGGCGCTTGTTGGGATGAGCACTGGATGTTATATGGAAACCAACTTGACAATAAACTACTAAAAACTAAAAACTAAATAAATAAAATAAAAAAGAAGAGATAAGGGGAGCAAAGGGCCGTGCTGCTGTTGCTTTGTGAACAAAGAGCAGCCTCTGTCCTCTTTTTCACCCACAGACAGATGCTGATGTAGATTAATGCTTACTCTCAAACCTCTGGAGCCCTTGAATCATTTTTATTCTTCAGAGTGGTTCAAATCGAAAGCAGATACTGACCACTTCCAACTAATTGTAATATAGATCAAGACTCAGGATTTGTTTGTGAAAATACAAATGAAATTTTATTTAGAAAGTTACTGGGGTGCCTGGGTGGCTTAGTCGGTTAAGCGTCCGACTTTCACTTAGGTCATGATCTCGCGGTCGTGGGTTCGAGCCCCGCGTCGGGCTCTGTGCTGACTGCCAGCTCAGAGCCTGGAGCCTGTTTCAGTCTGTGACTCCCTCTCTCTCTGAGCCTCCTCTGCTCACGCTCTGTCTCTCTCTCTCTCTCTCTCCTAGAAATAAATTAAAAAAAAAAAAATTTAAAAAAAAAAAAAAAAAAGAAAGTTACTATGACAGCAAATATTTTAATAGATAACAGAGTTCAATTTCAAGGCAGAAGGTTGGATTAGAACTGGAATGTCTAATTAAAAAACGTTAGAAAAATGTGAATTAAAAAATTTCTGGTTTATTAAGAGTAGTTGATTGGGGTGATCCACGAGAAAGATTTTGAAGCTGAGTGGATGCTCTTCAGGAATGATGGTTGTGATAAGTTAGTGATATCTGTGTGGGCTAGATCTTTTCTAAAGCAGCCTTCTAGGTGTCAATTCTATGCTATCTGTCTGAATAAGAACAGATTTGTGCTACTGAGACAAAGTTGAGGGTTGGATGATTTTTAGTATTCAAGACAAAAATTCCACTTTTCTTCAAACTCATTGAGCCTACATATGTGCAACTGGAGAATAGTTTCTTACTGGAGTAGGAATGTCCTGACCAAGTGAAATTTGCTGGTGCCATTTACAGCAAGGTATTGATGAATCCTAAGAGTTCAGGATTAAGTTTAGAGGAATTGCCTGTATACATTGATTACATCATGGTTAAGTCTCTATCCTAATCATTTGACTTACTTAACATTTATTCTGTGAACTCCATATTAAACTAGAATATGTTTTCACTTTACCAGAGAGTCCTAAATTGGGGAAGAGAGAAAAGACCTATTTTGGAGACAAGAAACATCCTATGTACCAACATGGGCTAGGACTGACCCATACTCCCTTCTCTTTCAGGGTCCTTAGCCACACTCTTTCTTCTATTTAGGATGCCCTTGAACTTAATTGGATTTCTCCCTCTCTCCCTCCTTTCTTTATTTTCTCCCTCCCTTCTTTCCCCCTCCCCTCCTTTAAAAGCTGGTCAAAAGTGATTTTCTCAGGGAGGCCTTCCCTCACTTTGAAGACTTGATTGGGTCCTCCTGTTCGGTTCTGATTCCTCTATTATTTTTCCATAACACTTACAGCAGTTTGTAACTATATACTTTTATGACTGTTCGGTTAAGGTCTGTTTTCCCCACTAAACTGCAAATCCCATAAAACTGAGTTTATGTTTGTTTTTCTTATGCTCAGGCACATCTATGGTGCTAGAACAGAGAAGGGACTATATAAATATTTATTGAATGAATAAAATCTATAAATAGTTTTAATATGGTGGGATAAGGGCAAACAAAGATTGTACCAATGACAGAGGGAATTTAAAGTTTGAGCTGTCTTGAGGGATGAGAATGGCTTCACTAGGGGAGAGAATGGAGGCACATCCTATAAAGTGAGAGCTGCATGTCTGACAGAGACATGGAGACAGAGACAGGATATGTGACAGAGAAAAGGGTGGGTAATTGTATGGCTGATGCAACCAAGGACACAGAGGGACAAGGCTGGAATGGCCTGCAAGCCACTTAATGAAAGCCTTGTGATTCCACTGTGAGAATTTTCAGCATTATCTTCCAGAAGGTTAGGGGGAATGATTGAAGGATTTTAAGCTGAGTCAATTTGATCATATTTTTACTCTAGAAAATTCATGGAAGGAACAAGCTTGGAGTCTGGGACCACAGTTAGAAAACTACTGCAGTCTTCCAGGCCAGAGATGAAAGTAGCATTAACTAAAGACATGAAGTGGAGCTAGAGAAGAGGAGATAAAACTGAGAAATGTTTCACAGGCACAGTCTGCAGGATGCGGTGACTGATGGAATGGAAATGGGGACGTGTGTGTGGATAGACACGCACTCCCACTGGAACAGCATGGCCTGAGTTCAGCCCCGAGAAGGGGGGTGGGTTGGTGCTGGGAAGAGTCGGGCAGCAGTGGGATAGGACACTGTATTGGGATCATTTTATAGAATTATAAATGCTCACCACTCCCTTTTCTTTATTTTCATGTGGCTTTGAGGCTTACAAGTAAAGTTACAAAATTTAGTCCAGAAAGGTTTTTAGTTGGGAAGAAAGCACTAAAATTAAGTTTTTCTGAGGCCTTTGACCAGGGCTTTTCCTTTGTCGGGGAAGAATATTTATTCAGATATAGCCAGCGTCTCTGCCTATAGTTTTCTCTGATTATAAATTCTCTGAGGAGAATGAACAAGTTATGGAAAACAACTGAGATGTATGTTATATGCCAAGTTGCAGAAAAGGCTGAAGCCATGGTACGATGGGTGGGAATGACACGCTTTTGACTTTAGCACATGTATTAGAACAGCATGTTGTTATAAGTATCTAAAACTTATTGGATGATTTATTATACTTTAAATATCATATAAGACTTAAAATAGTGCTAAAAGACTATACTATACAAATGATTGATTATTATATATCTGTCCATGGAAGACTTAAATATCATGTCCCCGATTTGAAAATTGACTCAATTTGTTGAGTCCAAAGTCTGCAGAGAGGCCTAGACTTAGAGAATGTAAAAATTAAGCACAATTTGGATCTGAAGGGTAACTCCAATTTCTTCCTTTGTGCTACAGGCACAGTGCATATCGCCTAATGGTCTTCATTTCTGATTCAGATGCTTCAGATTGACATAAAAGCATTTAATTGATTTTTAAAGGAGTATCCCCCTTAAAACAAGCTCTCTAATGAGTAACAAAGCCAGTTCACTATTTATCAGAAAACAGGTTTCCTAAGACTTGGAAGACCTGAATTATTTCCCCAGCTCTCTAGGGACAAGGAATATAAAAACCTTGCTCTCTTCTTTGGGCTTTGTTTGCCATTATTGGTGTATAAAATCTGGATAATCGTCCTCTCACTGGTACCCCTTGTGGGAGGGTTGTGCACACAGATGTTATTTGAAAAATATCCGTACCTGAAAGATGCTGTAAAAGAAAGTCTCTTCATGAATATGAAGGAGTAATGCTGCAGTCTTGGCCCTAAGTGGTCTAATTTCATACTATGTAATGCACTATGATTTCAGCACATTCTTTCCCCAGTGCTTAAGAACATCTAGCTGAAGATCTCAACCAGGAGGGACTTGTTTCTGGGATGTCTTTATGAGGGGAGGTGTCATGGCAGCCTCTGAAAAGAGGTGAAGGCATGCTGATGTTAGAAGCAGCTTTAGTGAAAAGGCTGTGCTGGTGCCTGTCCAAGTGTCTGGCACAGAGAAGCAAGACTTCACCTGTCTACTGCCAGAGCAGATTCTGAGTGATCGTCCATAATGATACACCCATATACCAGCTGTGCTCAACTTTGAGCTCAGCCATCTGACTGTTTTAAGCTTTCCTGTTTTGAATTTATATCCAAGGAATATCAAACCTTTTGGACTATGACAAATTGGAGTAGACCTTCTTAGGATTAACTGATGCCGGCCTGTCAGGAAGCTATAAGCACTGTTGCAAAGGCTGGCAATAATCAGTCCTTCTAATGGTAAGTGAAAGCATTTAATTGGATACTGAGATGTGATTGGGATGAAATGTCAAGGGGAAAGTGAGAAATTCAAGGGTATTGGTCTGCCCAGTCTTGTTTTAAAAGAGACGTACTCTGGCAGGATCTGTGGTTTAGCATTGTGGATTTGGCATTAAAGAGAAGTTTCAGGGCTTAATAGTTTTAGCCATGGTCCCAAAACTATATCAAATTTAATTACTTCCTTTTCTTGGCTGGATTCAAAGAAGAACTTTAACAAATAAAAACTTGCTCTGGGAAGCATTATAGTTATACTTATCTAGGTCTTTCAGAATATGAGTCATGCAATAAAACTGGGAAAGAAAAATTTCTGCCATTGAGTTGATATGCTAGTTAGTTTTACAACCCTACAGGTATCATATAGGTCATCCTTATACCATTTTAAACTAGTTGTTTATAAGTGATGGCACATTCATGGGCCTTGCATTATGGGGAAGCTGTTGCAATGTGAAAATAGAGCTATTTTTTTTTTTTACTTCAATAGAAAACACCAAATGTTTTCATTCTTATGCTTGTAATAATGCTTAAGTTAGTTGTGTTAAGAGAGAAGACCTTTCCATTTGTACTTGATTTTATAACCCCATTAGTATTATGTGACATTTGGGTGTAGAGCAATGATACTTGGGTGCTTCAGGGAAAAAAATTCTCTACTAAAGTGTTCGACAATGGTGTCAGAGATGAAGTAACCAAAAGGCAAGTTATTCATTTTTCTTTCTAGAAATTCATGGCTCAGGGGAACTACCAATAGATAAAGAGCTTATGACAACATTTGGGTGGGCATTGGATGTACAGAATGATGACACTAACTCATACTCTCCCCTATCCAAGGAAAATTCCCCTAGCGCAGACTGGTGAAAAAGTGGATGGCTCTGGAATGAAGGCAGCTGGGTTTCTGCTTCAGCTCAGTCTTTCAAAGCTGATCCCCTGGGTAAGAGATCTTATTTCCTCATCTGTAAAATAAGGCTAGTCTTACCTTTCTTGGAAGGTCATTCTAAACATTGATTAAGGCAGCTTTTTATGGATTAAGACAGTCTTAGTATAGACCTGACATATAGTATTTGCTAAATAAATGAGACTTTCCTTCTCCTTCATTTCCCCTTCCATCTTTGGTGTGTGAAGCTTAGTATAGTTTGGTGTAGTATCCGAATCCCTCCTCCTATCCCCAGGTGTGGCTGTTGGTTGCTTGGTCATGAGCTCTGTTACAGTTATTTTCGAGCCCAGGCTTAGTGACGTTGAATAGGGCTCTGAAGTTCGTCACTTTTTTTTCTTCAGTTTTTCTGTAACTTGTTCTATTATAGACCCAAAATGTATTATATATATGATTATCACAGTCATTATAATAGTTGGCTTTTTTCCTCCCATATACCAGACCTGAACTTCCAGAGGAATTTGTTTTAGGCTTGACCGACTTCCTATAGCCAATAGCTAATAAAATGGCAGATGAACAGTGTGGAACCTGATAACATAGATCTTTCTCTGAATTGGCTTCTTAGGATGATACTTAGAATGGTTTATTCACATCAATAGGTTGTGTTAGTCTAGAATAGTTCCAATCATAACATTAATCAACAGTTCAGTCAAAGGGGCAAGATTGGAATAGTTTTTTGCACTGTAGTATACATAGGCTCACCTGTTTGGTTGATTAAGTTTCTTCACAAAATTATTTCAGAATGATTTTTTTTCTATAAATAAATATAAATGTGAGGTTACTTCATAGTATTATTTTAATGTAGCAAATACATAGGTGGTTATATATCATAGCTAGTCTAAGGATTGGAAAGAGTTTTTTTTTATGAAGAAAGCTGAATGTTGAAATCTAATATCATTTCTAATTGGACATTGTGGCTTCACTTGAGTTTGGGAAAGCTTCTGGGAAGTTGAATTTACTTGCTAAATTAACTTTCAGGTCAGTATATAAGATCAATATTCCTAAAGTTCTATAAAAAAACATTTTATATCAGTAAGTAATGTTTCAGTCTTTCCCCTTCAATTTCAGCTACCTTTCTGCATTTTCGAAGCTAGCAATTCTAAAATAGCACATTTTTGCGTACACTAGCAATTATTATCTTTGCTTTGGCAATAAATACCTTCCTAACTGGCTGTTTCTTATTTATCAAAAACTCAACAAATGGTATTCTAGGAGGGAGAATTTTCAGGATGCTATTGTGGGTCACAGCATGGGATTTTATATTATCACACAGTACCACGTAAAGACTTTCTCTGCAAAGGAAGGAGCAATAATTACTTCATTAGTTATATAAGAGAGTCATAGGTCTTCAGCATAAATTGAGTCTGAATTCATCAAGGATATTATTAAGCTGTCAAAATCTGTCAATATGGAGTGTGACAACAACATGTAAAATTCCATTAAAGGGTCATTAGCAAGGACTTCAAGCTCATGCTTAGCATTTTCTCTGAGTTTCTAATGGAACTTTGCCCAAAACAGGATTTAGGTCAGATGTCTCATCAACTTTCATGCTGTTAAAGTTTGCTGTTGGAAGAAAGTATTAGTATTTTCTGAGTTTTTTAGTTCCTATGTCAGCCAAAATGAAAAAGCAAGCAGTTAGATACAACCATAGTAATTTTCAGGCCTTGATATTTACACCCATTATTTTTTTAAATCCAGTAAGCTCTGAAGATGGGTTTCAGTTGATGACATATTAGTTTGTATGTAGAGACTTAAACACTCTTCTGTCACTGAGTCATTATTGAATTTTTGCCATTTCTTTGATTTTTTTTTCTGTATAAGAAAAGGAAGTATAATTTGTGATAAAAACTTATTTTTTCTTTCATAACACTGTCAATTGCTAGGATTGGTGGTATTTGCAAATGACAGTGTCCAACATGAAAGTGCAATGTGTTTTTTTCTTTCTATAGAAATATCTGACAACCACAGAAAACAGAGTGAGTCATTACCACTTTTTCTTACTGCCATAAATATAACTCAAAATGCCAAAATGATGGAGTCTTAGCATTGTAGGTGATGGCAGATATGATCCAAATAACTTAGTTCTTTATTTAAATGGAAGACAGGCAGAGATTAGAGCTATTCTATCATTTTAATGAACACTAAGAAAAAATTATCTATGATGCATAGAATAACAAGTTGAATTCTTTGGAAACAATAAAAATTGGAGCTGTCGGAAAACTTTATAAAACTTTGAATAACTGAACAAAATGTCTCATACTTGTTCCTAGTATTCTTAAGTGGATAATTAAGATATAATTTGGGGGGGGGCACCTGGGTGGCTCAGTCAGTTAAGTGTCAGACTCTTATTTTGGCTCAGATCATGATCTCATGCTTCAGGAGATTGAGCCCTGAGTCCATGACAGTGTGGAGAGGGTTTGAGATTCTCTCTGTCCCTCTACCTCCCCCCTCTCGAGTCCTCCTGCCATCTCTTTCAAAATAAATAAGTAAATAAACTTAAAAAAATATATAATTTGGAAAAAAATAAACACCTGATAAAAATATATTCTGAAAATTTGAGATCAGATGATCCATATAGTATATGCATAGATATCACTTATTTGATAAGATCCTGGAACTTGAGACCATATTCACCTGATGGAAAGAGAAAGTGGGAAGATACATACAATTGTCAAGTCAAGATTAATTATGAGTGCCAACCCAAATAAAGGAGTGGGAATTGCATGGTAACCTTGAAAATCAGAGTGAGAAGAGCTGAAAGGTAAGAGACTATTATACAAGAGTAATAATAAGAGGAGATTTAAAGCAGTTAGTAAGATACTATATGGTGGCATGGAAAATATAGGTGTGATTTAATTGTCACTTACAAGGTTCTTTTTAGACATAAAAACATTCAAGATTTCTATCCTGAATGGTACCTAATAAGAAATTAATTTATTGAACAACAGTGTACTGGTGTCATGACCACTGATGTTTAATTAGAAGCCGATTGTTGAGTTTATCAATTTCATGCATTGGAGGTTCTCACATCTTTTGAAAGTTATTTTCACTTTGAGAGAAATAATCATTTGTTGGCAGACGGAAAATAAACTGGTATAATAAAACAAAACTCTCTATTCTCAGAAGAAATGAGAGATCGTTAGCCTTGAATGTTTATCATTAGGGGCTAAGGTTCTCCAGAGAAAACTTGATAGGAAATGTTATCCACAATTTCACATTAAGCAACACCTGTAGTATTCTTACCACTGGTCAGAGTGATGCCTATAGTAGATAACCACTGTAGTCCCACTGGTGTTTCTAGGCTGAAAATCGTCTTCTCATGGCTGCCTCAGTATGTGTTAGAGTGTGGTTTGAACCAAACATAGGATCCATCCTAGGTGAATGAGAATAAATTAAATCTTGGCTTCTTATCAGCTAAAAAGATGGATTACTAAACATCATACCTATATTGAGGCTGTGCTATCTTGACTTGCTTATGATGGAAAACTGCTTGAATGCTAATTTAACCTGTCCCACCCCCTCCACTTCCCCTCCAGCAACCTCAGTTTGTTTTCTATATTTAAGAGTTTCTTATTGTTTGGTTTGCCTCCCTCTCTCTTTTTTATCTTATTTTCCCTTCCCTTCTCCTATGTTCATCTGTTGTGTTTCTTACATTCCACCTATTAGGGAAGTCATATTTGTCTTTCTCTGACTGACTTCTTTCTTTTAGCATAATACACTGCAGTTCCATCCATATTGTTGCAAATGGCAAGATTTCATTATTTTTCATCACTGAGTAGTATTCCATTATACTTTCCAAACTTTTAAAACGCATTACACAGTGTGTTCATGACCTATTTTCCAGGCGTGGCTCTGTTTCCACCTAGAGTGATCAAGAGGTCTGACAAAAGCAGTTTCTGCACAAGAGCTGCCCCAGTAGACAGCTCAGGGAGCATGCATGGCTTAACCCACATGGCTAAAATGTCCAGAATGCCTCTCATTATAAACAGAGGGATAAGAAATTTATGAGTGTCGTAAATCACAGTTTATAAAACTCTTTCAAATGAACTATTTCAAAGGTCACCTTTTTGAAGCTTTATTTTCTTCCATCTTTAGGTTATTCCAATAACTTATGTATATCATTTTTATGTAATTTCTTCTATTTTACTATATCTGCAGGTACTTTCTCTTCCACTGGGCTATAATAGCAGGGTACAGATTATCCTCTATTCATTTTTATAATCCATATCTAGTTTGGTGCTTGGTATAGTAGGTATTTTACAACTTTAAAAAAAATTTATTAAAAACTTTACATATTTATTTAGAGAGAAAGAAAGAGTGAGAGTTTGGGCAGGGGAGGGGCAGAGAGAGCATCCCAAGCAGACTCTGCACTGTCAGCCCAAAGCCCCACTTGGTACTTGCTCTCACAAACCGCATGATCATGACCTGAGCCAAAATCAAGAGTCGACATTTAACTGACTGAGCCACCCAGGCACCCCTGTTTTGTTGTTTGAACAAAGAATGTAAACTTTTGAATAGATAGGGCCAATTTTCAAAGACCTACTTGCCTACTTAAACACTAATGAGACTTAACATTTCTGCATCTTATTGTATGTGATGATTGTTAGTTGGGTTATCAAAATATACTGTGTCATGTTCCAGGACAGTTGTCATATTTTTAATTGCATGATTTCCTTAATTTTTGCCCATTTCTCAGTTTTTGAACTGTGTTTTTGTTCTTTTAAAATTTTCACTGTATTTTTTCTAACTCTTGTTTCCACCCAAATATACAGAAATATATGATAGATATCTTCTAGTTTGATTAAAAATTTTAGTCAGTTAAAATTGAATTCATATGTAAAGTATATAAACATGAAAATAAATACTGCAGGGTACCTGGGTGGCTCAGTCTATTAATCATCTGGCTTTGGCTCAGGTCAGAATCTTATGAGATTGAGCCCCACATGGGGTGAGCTCAAGCTCCACTTTGGGCTCTGCACTCTCTTTCTTCACCTCTCTCTCTGCCCCTCCCCTTTTCTCTCTGTCCCTCACTCATCATGCTCTCTCTCTCAAAAAAAAATTCTAACTATTAAAAAAATACTGCAAGTAGTATGAAAATAGCATCACATTTGGTTATTGAGAAAGATTAGATATTTTTATAAGATTCTTGTGTTTCTCAGCTGTATTTAGCAAGGTCAGTAAGGGCTCTGACATTTGGTAAAAGGTCCGGAAAAAATGTTTTAACACCGTGTTTAAGTTCAAAGTGTTGTCAAAAGTTGAATACATTTATGATGGCATTAAGAACCGTCATCAGGTACTTAGTTAAATGCACAGTGAAAGATCAGTTTCAGGAAAAATCAGAGCTATGCCCTGCATTGAACAAGGTAAATGGACTGGTGAAACCATTAATTGACATTTTGGGTAGAACTGCCATGTTAGAGACTGAGGTATCCTAATGCTCCAGTTGAGTATAAATCTTGAAATTGTTAAGCAGAGGAAGAGCAAAAAGATGTGCCTCAGACACAGAAAGACTTCAGGTTTTATCGCTTGGCTGGACCCACCATAGGGAGGAGATCTAAGTCAACCTAATGGTCACATTTCTGGCTACTGAAGGCAAGGACTAAAACTGAATACAGAGGACACTCTTTTCCCCATTTTCTATGGAGAATCTTCCAGACAAGTATGGTGCTTGCTCTTCACAGGGAGACATGCCCCCGTTGGCTGTTGGCATGTGTTGTGAGCTAATTTAGGTTCCCTGAGCATACCTGAAAATTTCAGTAGCTAAGCCCTTCATTACTGTGTCTGAGACTTTTTATTTTGTGATGTGGATACAGTAAGTAGGAAGAATAAAACATTGCTCTGATAGGATTTCTACTCAGAAGCTTTTTCAAAGGAGGCTATGAATTGTAATGCAAAAGGCCATTGCACTCACTGCATGGTGACCTGGTTCTGAAAGCAAAGCCTTTCTTTGATAGCTGGAGAACAACTAATTCTAAAGATCAAAATACTTGTTATCATAATAAGAAACCCGAATGTATGCCTGTGTATGTATTATTTCCCAAAACTTTCAGTAATATATTATTCTATGTCACCTCAAAGTTCAAAACCTAAAATAAAATGGGGGGGGGGTTATGATATCATTAGTGGCCATTCTGGGCAACGAAGTAGAATTTTTTAAGACCTCCAACTTTTCCTTCACTACCGCTCTGTCATCTTTTTTGAGGTAATTCTTCAGGTTTCCTCTTCTCTCTCTAGTGCCTGGAGTTTCTGGCAATATGACAAGATAAACAACTGATTACAACAGGGGTTGTAAAACTGAGGGTTATGGGCCCCATCTAGACCTTGGCCTGTTTTTGTCCCACCTGTGAACTAAGAATAGTTTTCACACTTTGAAATGGTTGTAAAAAAGCAAAAAACAAAGGAGAATATTTGATAGAGACCATAAGGTGGCCGGCAATGCCTAAAATACCCACTATTTGTCTTTTAACAGAAAAATTTGCCAGCCTCTCCACTACAGGATAAAATTCAAATGCCTTAACTTGGTATCTGTGCTTCCTTTGACAGCTTCCTTTCATCTCTTCTTACTACTTCCCACACTCATCTTAACCTCTGTAGTGGCATCAGATGATCTGTCAGTTCATGCAAGGCTGAATTCTTCCTCTCTCCTCAGTGCCTATGTGTCTTTACCCATGCTCTTCCATCTTTCTGGAATGTTCTCTACACCCTTTTATCTACTTTATCTTCACTTCTCTGAAAACGGCAATATATGTAATACCTGTATCTAATGAATATTGCCTGCTAATTAAATAAATCTTATTAAATAAATATCTGCCAAAGAGAAAATTATAGGTACTGGATGAAAAGCCAGTGAAAAATTTGTGGTTCCCGTTGTTATTAGTCATGCTGCTGTTATTGACAGCTCTCTTTTCTCACCCTGCCTAGGTTACTTACTATCAGCATAAATAATACAATGTTTATTTTTGATCTTTTTTTTCTCATTTGTGTTGTATTGATAAATTTTTTTCAAGGCACAGAAAAAATCAAAGCCTAGGATTGTGAAGATTAGTTGTCCAGTGCTTTAAGCAATGGTAAGGAAGGAAGATAATATTGTAAGAGAGAAAAAGCAACTTGTAACAGCAAGTGATTTTACAAGGAAGATACATGCATCAGATAGTGTGTTTGTTATGGAAAGGAATTAAGATCATTAGCCATAATCAGCCCTTTTAAAGCCTTGGGTCTTATTAGGGCTACATTGAGGAACCTGTCATGATCACTCGTTGTATATACAATGATAAAGGGAATTTAATGCATTTAGATACAAATATGAATAATAATACATTTGCTTTCAAATCTAAAGGAAGACAGCAAAAACAGATTTCTTTGGCAGCCTCCCAGCCCTGGGAATTAGAGGTTGTAATGAAACTAAGATAATTGGCATATGTGTTAGGTTACAATAAAGATGTGGTAATTTAGCACTAATTCTGAAAACATGATATAATATTCTACTGTGAAACTAGACAAAGAGGGGAAGAAGGGAGTAGGAGAAGAAGCAAACTTCATACCATAAGGTAAACAATAGAAAAATTCTTAAATGGTAGTTTAGAAATAATAAAAAAGGTAACTTACTCTTTCCCATTCCCAATTCTTATGTTTGAAACATTCGTGTAATTTTAAGCTGTTCTTGTTCACTGCCTGCTTCCTCATGACCTTTAAGGAATCTGTGATAAAAACTCCACCTCCATATTTTTCCATTTTCGAGCTACCAGCAGAGCTGCTGTTTAGTCAATATAATGAATACCTTCATCTCTTTCTCGGACTTGAGCTGGATTTCTTTTGTAATACTTTTCTCCTCAAAAAACCTGTTTCTTTTTTTTATTAAAAATTTTTAAATGTTTATTTATTTTGAGACAGAGAGAAACAGAGCATGAATGTGGGAGGAGCAGAGAGAGAGGGAGACAAAGAATCTGAAGCAGGCTCCAGGCTCTGAGCTGTCAGCACAGAGCCTGATGTGGGGCTCAAACCCATGAACTGTGAGATCATGACTTGAGCAGAAGTCAGATGCTTAACCAACTGAGCCACCCAGGCGCCCCTTAGAAAACCTGTTTTAGCCGTTGGCATCATACTCACTCTTTCTGTGGGCAAATAAAATAGTGACAAAGTGTCAGATTCCATTCACTTTAATTTCCTTGGGAATCCATTTACCTATCTCATTTATTTGTTTCATCATCATCATCTAAATGGGAAGTAACTGCTATTGTCATTTTTATTAAGATTCACATTTCATTATCATTTAAAGAATATCAAAATGGACGTCTCCATTTTGAGATGTCAACAAGTTATTATGTGGCTGACACTAAGCTAATACTACATATTTTATTTTATTTACTCGATCTGGGAAACTTTGGGTTTCCTTTAGAGAATGGGGGGGGGGGAGTCTTAAAAAGCCTTGTAAAACTAACTTTACTCAATACTTTGGCTCATACATTTACCAAATTGATATTATCTAATTCAAAAGGAAAACAGGTCCACTCTTCTACTTTAAATCCAGTAGATTATTGGGTACTAGCCTTATTTAATTTTGCTCTAAATAATTTCATGTGTTTTGAAACTTTGGACTTTACATTTAAATGTGATTCTAAAGTTCGTGGTGGAACTTGGAGAAGAAATTTTCAAACATTATCAGTCAAATCCGTCTACCAACCTATCTACCTTTTGACAACTGTTATTGTTCACAGCATCAGACTTGGTGAGCCTGGAGATGCTGCTCTTTTGTTTACACTTAACTTTTCAGGGGTGTGGAGACCACAGTCAGCAAGCTTGTTGGCACACAGACCATGGCCATGGTATGGTGTAGACCATTAATCCTGCCCTCCCTAGTCACTCTCTTTCAGCCAGCTGACCTTGAGCAGCCGTGGCCCAAGTCAGCCTGTCTAGATAATAACCTTTATGTCACACTGACAGGAAGAGAAGAGTTTGGAACATCAGATTATCTCCTAGTAATTTTCATTAGAAAACATGGGTAATCCTTGCAATTAAAAATGGAGGACAATGGAATATTACTCAACCACAAAAAGGGATGAAATCTTGCCATTTGCTATACCCTGGATGGACCCAGAGAGTATTATGCTGAGTGAAATAAGTTAGACATAGACAAATACCATATGATTTCCCTTATATGTGGAATCTAAAAAGAAACAAAACAAATGAATAAACAAAAAGCGGAAAATGACCTATAAATACAGAGAACAAACTGATGGTAACTAGATGGAAGTGGGGTAAGGGATGGGCAAAATGGGTGAACAGGAGTGGGAGATATAGGCTTCCATTTATGGAATGAATATATCACAAGGATAAAAGGTACAGCATAGGGAATATAGTCAATTGTGTTATAATAATGTATAATAGCTACAGTACTGTGGTGAGCACAGCATATAGAATTGTCAAATCACTATGTTGTCTACCTGAAACTAAAGTAACATTGTGTGTCAGCTATACTTCAGCTTAAGAAATGGAGGAGGAAATGAAAAGGATGCAAAGAAGGAAACTAGGCGGTAGGGTTGGGGCCATGAGGATTTAGGAAGAACTGAAATATGGTGTAATACATTTTCCCAGAGATGGAATATGAGACCATATGACCTTTGGACATGATTGAAAGGTCAATTCCCTGAATTGCCTCCATGTTTGACCACAGTTCAATTCTGATTTCAGTTTATTTAGTTTTACAATCCTATCTTCCCACTCATTCTCTTCCTCCTCACCCCAAGGTAACTTGAGTTCTTTATGGTCAAAAGAATTGACCAGAAACAGATGAATTTATTGTTATTTAGATCTCCCTCCCTGGGCAGGATATCAACACGCTCCATCTTACACTACTGCTCTGTGCATGCAGTCAGTGTATGCTGTGTACAAGGATCTGACAAGTGGCCATTATCCATTCAGGGAATATCATGCTCTTACCGCTTTCCCTTGAACATCTGGGAGTTGTAGAACTGTCAAAATTTAAACATGGCCCAGCTCTCCTTAAATGTGCTTATGTGAGAAACATACAATATCTTTGCACTTAATAGGTGATATAATTATTTCTGGAATTGAATTGAATTGCATGTATAATTCATACTTAGTTTATCCTGTGTAAAGGAAAATACTACCAGCTGAGTTTGCTTTTGGAGTAGTTCAGAGGCCAAGACCCTACTCTATCTCCAGTTTGACCTTAACCTTTACTCTTATACCTTGCTTGCTTGAAAAGTATAAGCTCATATAACTCAAGACACTTGGCATTGTTTGGGAAAAGGTGTTGTCTTCTTCTAAGCTACCCTCTAGGGCATTGGCTTGCTGGCTCCTCCTTCGTTTCTCCTGACATTCTCTGGCCCTTCCTCAGGGTTGGTGTTATAATAATACGATGTAATAAAAATATACACATTTGATCTTTGTCTCTATTCCTGGCACACAGGTCCTAAAACCCATTCAATTTTCTAAGAAATATGAGTATCTTTTTGTGCTAATGAGGTGACTGGTGGCTTCAATTTCTTAGCTTCAGAATGGGAGCAGGTCACCAAAATGACCAAAGTATGTTTAAGATTTTTTTAATGTTTATTTATTTTTGATATATATAATAATATATAATATATATATATATATATATATATAGAGAGAGAGAGAGAGAGAGAGAGAGCGAGCGCACAGAGAGGGAGCAGAGAGGGAGACACAGAATCAGAAGCAGGTTCCAGGCTCTGAGCTGTCAGCACATAGCCTGACATGGACCTTGAACTTACAGACTGCAAGATCATGACCTGAGCTGAAGTTGGATTCTTAACTGACTGAGCCACCCAGGCACCCTGACAAAGGTATGTTTAGAAAGTTGGACTTTTCAGCCCCGTCCCCTGACCTCTGGGGAGAGGAGATGGGTTGGAGATTGAGCTAATTACCATTGGCCAATGATTTAATCAATGATTACTAAGTAATGGAACTTCCTTTTATTTATTTATATATTTATACTGTTTTTTTAAAAAACTTTACTTATTTTAAGAGAGAGAGAGACAGAGAATGAGCAAGCATGATGTGGGGAGTGGCAGAGAGAGAAAGGAAGAGAGAGAGAATCCTAAGCAGGCTCCCTGCTGTCAGGGCAGAGCCTGATGCAGGGCTCAAACTCACAAACTGTGAGGTCTTGTCCTGATCAGAAATCAAGAGTTGTACACCTAACCAACTGAGCCACCCAGGAGCCGCAGTAATGGAAGCTCCTTAAAAACCATAAACAGCAAGGTTCAGAGGGATTCTGGGTTGGTAAACACAACCACATACCAGGAAGGTGGCCCATCTTAACTTCATGGGGAGAGAAGTTTCTGTGTTCTGGACTTTTCTGGACCTTGCCAATATGCTCCTTCATCTGGCTATTTTTATCCTTTATAATATCTTTCATAATAAACTAGTAAATGTAAGTAAATGTTTCTCTGAATTTTGTGAGCCATTCTAGCAATTATTATAACTGAGGGGGTGATTATGGGAACCTCCAATTTTGTAGACAAGTTGGACTGAAGTGTGAGTACTCGGGAGACCCATTACTTGTAGCTAGCATTTAAAGTGAGGGCAGTCTTGGGGCGCCTGGGTGGCTTAGTCGGTTAAGCATCCGACTTTCGCTTAGGTCATGATCTCGCGGTTCGTGGGTTCGGGCCCCGCGTCGGGCTCTGTGCTGACTGCCAGCTCTGAGCCTGGAGCCTGTTTCAGTCTGTTTCTCCCTCTCTCTCTGACCCTCCCCTGCTCACACTGTCTCTCTCTCTCTCCTAGAAATAAATAAAAACATTAAAAAAAAAAATTTAAAGTGAGGGCAGTCTTATGGGGCTGAGATCTTAAACCCATAGAGTTGGACACTTCCTCCAGGTAGTTAGTGTTAGAGTTGAATTAAAGTATAGAAAACCTACTTGGTGTTCAGAGAATTAAAACATTGGTTAACGTGGGGGCCCTATGCCCTAAACTTGATGTCAGAAGTATTGTGAATAGAGAAACAGTTTCTTTTCATTAGTAAATATTTATAATATACCAGTGATTCTGGGCACATGGCAGATAGTACTGAACATGAAGAGTAAATCAGGTGGATATTATATAATAAGCAATTTTATCAAATATAGAAGATTCATTCAACCTTGTGAGTTTTCTTTTATTTTCTTTCTTTTTTTAAATTTAGGGATAAACCCACTTTCTAGGTGCATTTATTTCATGGAGAGAGGCACCTTATAAATATGTGTAGGGATATTTGTAATGCCCATAAGTAGACGAGGTACTTTATCTCAATTAGTCCTTAGAGGAATACTACAGGTAAGTATTCTTACTTGCATTTTATGGATGAAGAAATTGAGGCTTAGACTCATTTATGGACATTGCCCAAGGTCAGCCAAGAGACAGATCTGAACCCATATCTGATTTATTTCAAAACCGGTAATCTTCCCAACTTGCCATAAAGATAACTGGAATGCAAGCGAATTATCCTAATATTAGTTTGAAGTGCCTTTAAAACTTCTATTTAGTTTTTTTCCTTTTTTGGTAAAATTCATAAAAAATTTAAAACCTCATCTTCAGCAACATTTCATTTCTTTAAAAAAAAACAACAACCCTGAAGTTGGAGGCATTGGCCAAGAGTAACAATAGGTTTGTGAGGGCATAACTCATTGTTCCTTAGCAGGTGATAGAAAGGGTTTTTTTCTATTGTCTTGGCTCAAAGTAATTGCATATCTATCTATTTATCTGAGCAATTAATCAGAGACCTAAGTACTCAAAGCAGCAGCCAGAATTCCCATGTTAGAGTTCCATGTTCCATTCAGCCATTCTCAGCACTTTAAATGATTTCTTCCCCAAGCAGTGTAAAACCGCATGAATCATATGACCAAGTCCTAGTTATACCAGGGGATGATTTACCCATTCTGAAGAATGCATTTTGGATGACTTTGAAGGAAATATAAAGAAAAATGGTTACAGTACAGATACTTTTAAACTGAAAAGTATTCAATAGTTTATATTCCTAGAAGGACACTGATGGGCTTTACATTTGTAGTCTAAACATTATGTTTTACAGAAACAATGGGTATACTATTTAATTAATTTAATAAAAATGAAAGCTTTGGTGAAACATCTTTTAAAATTGTGCATTTTTACACACTCAGAATCCACAAAATGGCATTTTCCATAATTGTCTATGAATGGGTAGGTAAAAGGGACAGACCTATGTCTTCCAGTAACCAAGAATTCGAAAACAGAATGGCCTCTAACCAAAATGTTGAATAGAAGGTTTATTTTAAATGAGAAACTGTTTTTTTAAGATTCACAATTAATCACAACATTAACCAGTAAGGAAAATTTCAATTATTATTGAGCTGCTTTAAGCATCTGTCAGGACCAAATTGACTGAGGTTCAAGAAACTTGAATTTTGGAAGCTGGGTGCAAGACTAGAAAGGCTTCAGGAAGCCTTCTTCTTAGAGGGATATAGTGTTAGGTCTGCCCAATGTTTTATCAATTAAAACTTGGACACACTGCCATCTCAACCCATATTCTGAGGCCTCGTTCCTGGTAGTTCCCAAAACACACGGCCACATTTGACTTTTGTCTTTTGAGACACTTTCTCACTGTTCCAGAGATGATGATTAGTACATTTGCAATTTGGACCCATTATTAAGATATCAGAGACTTTTGAAATCATATGGAACTTAAGAGAAAAAAGTCATTGACATGAAGAAAATATAAAATAGAAGATGATGACATTAAATTTTGAAATTTGATAGCATTATTTGTTGTGAGATATTTATGTGCTAAGAAAGGTTTGGATGGGGCACCTGTGTGGCTCCGTTGATTCAGTGTCTGGCTCTTGATTTCAGCTCAGCTGATGATTTCATGGTTCCTGGGTTTGAGCCCTGAGTTGGGCTCTGCACTGGTGGTGTGGAGCCTGCTTGGAATTCTCTCTTTTCTCTCTCTGCTGCTCACCTGCTTGTGTTCAATCTCTCTCTCTCAAAATAAATAAACACACAAAAACTGAAGGAAGTAAGATTTAATAAAAGTGGATTCTAAGGTCCACATGAAGTTTTTTATCCGGAGGCACTGGACTATATTGACTCTGGTCCAGAAACTGACCCATTTTGGGTCTTAAAGGTCATTGCCGGCTGTACTACTATCAATGAGCTAGTCTCACCCCTCCGTTCTTTTCTTCCTCATGGCTGTTCACCCTCCCCAAATTTCCTGGCATCCAAAGCCAACTAGATAAAAGCACTCTCAGATTGATACAGAGCTGTCTTTGTATCAGAATATATACATATATAATACATAATAAAATATATAAAACTCTATAAATATGTATAAGTATGTATATATGTGTGTATTTACATAAACAGCTGTGTTGTATAGACTTTGAGATTTGTAAAATATGGAATCATAAGACATGACTGCCATTGGAAATATTGATAGAATATAAATTTGCACCTGATGCAAATTGCAAATCATTTACCATATAAATGAACTTGCTCTGGTTTGTTTCTTTTTCCTTTTCCCACTTCTCTCTGTCTTCTTTGCTCTAAAAGTGTAAAACTTGGCATAAGTTCTGGTGTTTGAAAAGTCATATACTCTGAGCTGCTCACCGCTGCAGTGATTGTAAGATTGTATTATTAAAAGTGCTTCTAACAATTTCTACCCTTATAAAGAACATATAGTTTTTTAAAAAATCTTTGGTAATAATAGTGTCTACTTCATGAGACTACTGTAAAGATTACATGACATATTTATAAAGTACTTAGCATTCAATAAATACTTACCATGATTTACCTAATAGTCCATCACTTACTTAGTAAGCAGGTAGTGAAATACAAATCTAGGCTGTGCCATTTCTGTCACATGGGCAAATTAATTTTCTTTTTGGTACTCAGCTTCCTTACCTATTTAAAAAGGAGATAATAATAGTATCTATCTCACAATGTTGTCAGCTCTCTGGAGCCTCTTTTATAAAGGCATCAATGCCATTCATGAGGCTTCTGCCTTCAACATCCAATCATGTCCAATGGCCCCATATCCTCATACCATCACACTGGGTTTTAGGTTTTCAACATATGAATTTAGGGGGAATGCATTCAGACCATAGCATGGACCCTAAGTATTGTACGGAACATACCTATCCTATAAAAATATTTGTTGTTTATCTGAAATATAAATTTAACTAGGCATCCTGTATTTTTATTTGCTAAATCTGGCCACTGGGCATTAGTCTGTATCCAGTTCTAACACGCTAGATTATAGTGGGATGTACCTTTACTTCAGAATCTCATTACTATGAATTCTCTTTTTCTTTAGCCTTCTTCACCAGGAAGAGTGTCTGGAGAGTACAGGGAAGACAAAGCTATAGCACAGAATTTCTTGTTGCATTCCCAGCCTTAGTGCAGCTAATTTCTTTGTATAACTGAGGTTGTCTTGGATTTTCCTTATGCGTTCCAAACCTTTTTTTTCAAGGAAAGGAAAGAAGGAAAAGGGAGAGAGAGAAGGAGCAAAGAAAGGAAGGAGGGATGAAACTCAAACAGTGAGAAGTTTTCTTTTTTTGTTTTAAGTTTAGCTATTTATTTATTTATTTTGAGAGAGAGAGAGAGAGAGAAAGGGCATGTGTTCATATATATGTGTTCGTATATATGTGTATATACATATGTGTATATATATACATACGTGTGTGTATGTGTGTGTGTGTGTATATATATATATATATATATATATATATATATATATATATATATATGTGATCTCAAGGAAAGGTTTTTATTATTTTGGTTTGCCCTTTGCTTTGGGATCTCAAAAGTTCTCTGGGCCAGACTCTGGTTCCATTAGTTGCAAAGGGAAGTAAATATCAGGATAGCAATGGACAGAAAATGGCCAGTTTTCATGTGACCTTTTATTCCGTGTTTTCAATGAAGTTCTCAAAGCTTTTACTTCCCTCCTAGAAAGTGAACAATTTCAAGTGTCTGAGGATCTTGTGTCAAGCTTGTGTTAAATGCTAATGTTTGCAGTGGAAAATCAGAGGGCAATACAAAAATTTACCACTGGACTACTGTGGAAAATTCTTGGATCATCCTTCTCCAGCAACTTACAACTTTTCCAGAAGGTCCATAGGGTAGAGGGTGTGGCTGAGGAAGAAATTTTATTGAGACTCTGTAAGTTTTAATCCTAATGGCTGTTTTGCTCAGCTCAAACAAGAATAAAAAAAAAAAAAGCACTTGCTTAAGTAGGTTGGGACAACTGTTATGTTCTAGGATGAAGTATGCCTAAACCAGGGTGTGGGATTTGCATATGTCATTCATTCTCCCTGAAAGAAACATGTAGGAATCTTACATGGAAGAATGCAGCAGTCCTAGGCAATCCATCTTAGGAATAGAAGTTTACTAATATTGTCTTTTCTCTTAATCAGGCAAGAAAGTCATTATGCGGCATGGGCATTCAAGGTTCGGCTGCATTGGGTACAGCTCCCTCTTCCCTTAAATTCCCAATTATATTTTGTTATTCCTATTTTATTAATGAGAAGCTTAGGCTTAGAGAGGTCAAGTGAACTTGCTTAGGATCACATGCCTAGTGAATGATAGGACTCCTCCAATTTGTTTAATTCCGAGGCCACATGCTTTTCTGTATATCATCTCCCAGGACAAATTGCTCAGCTCTCTCAGCTTCAGCGATGCTATTACCAGCCTTGGTGGGCTATGGTGAAGATTAGAGATAACTGATATAAGGTTTTTCAGTGCAGTAACTGGGTTATGGTTATGCCCCTAAGTGAGAGTTTTAACTATTGTTAAGCAGTAATCAGGTAATAGGTAAGTGGTCACAACATAGGGTCAAGAAAATCTAATAGGAGGCACTAAACAGAAGTCCAGGCTGATAGACAATAAGTTTCATGGAGTTCTGAAGAGCAGTTGGCTCAGGGAAGGCTTAGACTGAGAATAAACAAGGGAAGGGCCTTTTGCAGAAAATGAAGGCAGGAATCTAGAAAGGAGTTAACTCACTCAATTCATAATGAATTTGACCTTGAATGAATTTTCTTGGAAACAATGGAGCACAGCACTATAGTTCCACTGGTATTGTTCAAGTGTTTGATTGCTAAACAATTGAAATGATTAAATTTAAAAGAACATAGTTGCTAATAAAGGAATCCAGTCATTTTTTTGGTCACAAGCATGAATGTAACAGAAGCCACTTTTCGTTTTTCTTTTCTTTTCTTTTTTTATCATGGTCTAGACTTGGGATTGAAATAATTAAAAAAAGTTTTTTAACGTTTATTTATTTTTGAGGGGGGGGGGAGAGAGGGAGGGGCAGAGATAGAGGGAGACACAGAATCTGAAGCAGTCTCCAGGCTCCGAGCTGTCAGCACAGCCTGACGTGGGGATCATACCCACAAGCCATGAGATCATGACCTGAGCTGAAGTTGGACGCTTCACCAACTAAGCCACGAAGGCATCCTGGGATTGAAATAGTTTTTAATTTGTTATTTCACATGCAATCAGGACTAGAATTTCTTTAGCTTTTTTATGCAGTGTAATACAAGTTTGACATTAAAGAAAAATGATGATATGTGACAGCAGCAAGAGTACTTTTGTATGTGGCTATATAACCTGCCAAAGAATTTGCATCAGGCCTTTCTGAAGTGCTGTCATTCTCATTCACAATAAAGGCCCTCAAGCCCCTCACTGTCCTGCAATAAAGACTGTCACCCAGTCAGCACCAATTTCATCCGTGTATGAGTTGGCAGTGATACTGCTGATGCGTGTCAAGCTCTTGTTAAATTCACTGTGGGTCAACTACCTAAAATGTTTCTTTTAAATGATTCAATCATAAAGCACAGGCCCTGAAATACCCAGAGAAGTGTGGCAACTGGCATCTTTATGATAGATGCATTAGGAGCCTGATGAATGGGGGTAGGAGCTGAATTTAACACAAATACCTATAAAAATGGAGTAGTAGATATTTCTATAAATTTATTTTGAATATTTATATGTTATTCCAAAGACATTTGGTTTGACAAGTTAGTGACACTCTCCTGTAAAAAATGGGATGGTTTTGGAGTCTTATTGAAAGGATTCAAATTGTTATTTACTCATTTGTTTGTTCGTTTGTTCATCCATCCATTCATTCATTCATCAGACCTCCCTTGAACCAAGTGCTGTACCAAGCACTGAAGATACAAAGACAACTCAGACTTTCTTCTATCTTCCTGGGTCTCACAAATTACTAGAAAAAGAAATTTTGTTGGATTAACAAAAAGGAGCATTATTCTGTTTTTGAAATTTCCCGTTTTCTTGATCCTATAAAACAATGTCCCTGGCTTTACCTATAAGGAATAATAGACAAAATGTGGAGTGCTTTGGAAGGCACAGAGGACAGGAAAGCAAGAGCAATACTTGTTCTCCTCCATTCTGTTTCTGGTCTGTATCACACAGTTCCTTGCTACTCTGAATTTTCTTGTATTTCTCAGGAGGAGTCAGGCAGGGAGGCTCTACCTGTGTAAGGGTATGTTGGCTTTGGAATCCCCCACCCCAGAGGAATTGTTGCTTCTCATAGTCTGCCTTCTTCACTTTGAATAGGAGTCTCCCTTTATTAGTTCCTGACTGTAAAGTTTGAAGAAATGCATCTGAAGTTAACTCTTGCCTCCCTGGACCCATAGAATATTTTAGAAAAGACAGAAGTATGATCAAGTCTTCCTGACATTTGCATGTAGTTTTACTCCAATGCCCTTTTTAATTGTTATGTAAGTGCATTTTATTTTCTGCATTACAGAGTTGTTATCTATTTAGCAGAGAAAATTCCAAATAAAATAGAGAAGAGAAAAACAGAAAATAAAATTTTAACTGCTACCTCAACACCCAGATAGAATCACGTTTGCTATTTTGTAGAGTGTTCTTTCAGGCATCCTTGGGGCACTTGTTTTCTTTTCCGTTAAACAAAATTGGGATTTTGATAGAAAAACATTTCTGAAGTGGAAATGCATGCTCAAAAATCCTGAACACTTTTAAACATTTAAAACATATCACTAAATTTCTCTTATGAACCAGCGTAGCAATTTGTACTCCCATCAGTGCTGTGCATATGTGCTTGTATTTCTGAATTTGTTAAAATGAGATACTATTTTTATTTTTTAAAGTTTGTTTTTGAGAGAGAGGGAGAGAGAGCATAAATGGGGGTAGTGCAGAGAGAGAGAGAGAGAGAAGAGAGAGAGAGAGAAGAGAGAGAGAGAGAAGAGAGAGAGGGAAGGAGAAAGAGAATCCCAAGAAGAGCCTGATTTGTGGCTCTATCTCATGAACTGTGAGATCATGACTTAAGCTGCAATCAAGAGTGGGACACTGAACCGTTGCGTAGCCTCTCAGGATATATTATATGGAGATATTATTATATTATTTTAAATGTCAAATTGAGAGGTGAGCTCTTTCAGTTTTTTTTACAGATTCTTGTATAATCCTTGGGCTTCTGATTGTCCCTTGGTCATCTTTTAGCTCAAGATATTCTTTATCTTTATCTGTGATGGTTTTCTCCCTGCTTGCAAACCCTCTTCTTATCCAAACTTGTTCTGGCTCCTTGAGATGTTTGTTGTTGCTGTTGGTAGTTGTTGGTTTGTTTTGTCTTATGCATGATAAGATTTTTCTGTCACTTGATTCTTTTTCTACTCAGAAAGAGGCTTGTCCATAGGAAGGTCACCATAACTATGATAGATTTCTACTCTTTCCTCTTGTGAATCTATTAAAAAGCCAGTATTTAATGCTTACTAATGTATCTACAACTTTCTAGGAAAGTAAAATACTTTCCTTGTACTCATTCAGTTGATTGTCAGTTGGCTGTCTAAATAGGGAAAGTGAAATACAATTATTTTGATCAAGGAAACAGGAATCATTTTAAAGTCTTTCTTGCAGGATGGGATTTAATTAAGAGGTTTACGTGCAACTGTTATTAGGATTAGAGCTGAAAAGCTCAATGGCGATATGGAATATGTAGAAACCATGTTTTCTTTCTTTTTTAAAAAAATTTTTTTTAACGTTTATTCATTCTTGAGAGACAGAGACAGAGCATGAGTGGGGGAGGGGCAGAGAGAGAGAGAGAGAGAGAGAGAGAGAGAGAGAGAGAGAGACACACACAGAAGCAGAAGCAGGCTCCAGGCTCTGAGCTGTCAGCACAGAGTCTGACAACGGAGCTCGAACTCACAAACTGTGGGATCATGACCTGAGCCGAAGTCAGACATTTAACCAACTGAGCCACACAGGCACCCGGTAACCATGTTTTCTATGTAAAGTATTTGTATTTGATTGATACACTTGGTTAGACTAAGGCCATTTTCAAAGTGAATTTTCATTGCATTTTAGATAAGGTTTAGCTCTTTTTGTAAGTCACCATTTTCTCTTAGATGCTGTAAGCATTTGTGTAAAAACAAAACAAAACAAACCAGCCACTTCTCCTCTCTGGGCACCCTGAGCTCGGCCTATCTGCTGCTATTGCTATTTTCTGACAGGCAACGGCAATATTATGTTTCTTAAAGTCGTCTCTGTATACTTTTATGCCACTCCTCCAGTCCTCCTTGTTTGCTGTCACCCTGATTCAAGTTGCTGAGCCACAGCTTTTTGCTATCTGGCTTGAGTCCATCTTCCTCTAATATACACCCTCTGATGGTGAGTTACAGTGAGCAAAGCTTCAGTGCGCAAACTGGCTGTGCTCCAGGCCTCAGCTGCTGATAAATCTGCCTTGGCATTTGATGTTAAGTATAGCTCTCAGATGATGACTACATTTTTTTGAAGCTGCATGCAACATTTTGATAGGTTGTTATTATAAACCAGCACCTAAGACTAGAAACAGGAATGGGAAGGAATTTTCCATGCACAGAAGCCCGTTAGCAGTGGTTGTCCTTTTCTGCACTCATTAATGTAGAATCTAAAGATTTTTAACAGAATGTGATCCCCATATCAAAAAAAGCAGGCTAGGGCACAGTCACCCTCAGGGTGATTTTGATTTGAGGGCCTTTGCAAGCAGTATTATCAGGAACCTCAGACAGCGTTTGACCTAGGACGTCCTTGAAAGTATGGATAGTAGTCTAGTAAGTATCCTTTCAAGAGAAAGTTGTGCCTGGTATAGACATAGAGAAAACAAAGATGCCAATTGACCTCAGCAGTTATCACTACCCCTCAGTTTTATTAACTTCAGGTCAACGTTTCCCAAAGTGCTCTTCAAACCTGGAGCCTTGAGAGGTACTCCAAAAATGGTTTTCATGGTCAAAGCAATTTGAAAAATTTTGTGATTTTGACTCTTATCCTGAAAGTCACAAATGACATTTTAAAATTCAGGACAAATCCTCTTGTAACAAAGTCTACTTAAGTTTGTTTAACCCAGCAATTCCCCCTACCAAACCACCCTAGTTTTTATTTTGATTATTAACATTTTTTCTTCTGCAGCACCTTGATAAAAGCATGTTGAAAACTGGGGTTTTTCCCCCTCCCATTGTCTCCTATGGCCACTTAATTTATTCTAGATGACTATACCTGAGGCTCTTCAACTTGCTGAGTTCTTGGGCCCTATGCCGATCTGGTACCTGAATTCCTCAAAATGAATTTTCCTCTTGCTGATCTCAAGATTTTCTCCTTGTCTTTGATTTTCAACATTTTTACTATAATATATATTGTTTGTGGGTGTCTTTGGAGCTTCCTGCTTAGAGTGCATTTATCTTCCTGGATTTACTATATTATGTTACTGTTTTTCAGTACATTTGGTTAGTGTTCAGCCATTATTTCTTTGAATGTTTTTTCTTCTCCTCTCTCCTATTCTGGCACTTCTGTCTAGGAGTATGTTGTGTGTTTAATGGTGCCCACATATATCTGAGGCTCCATTTTTCTTTATTCTTTTTTCTCTCTGTTCTTTGTCTTGAATATTCTCTTAACAATCCATCTTCAGGTTCACTAATTATTTCCTCTGTCAGTTCAAATCTACTGTTGAGCCCCTATAATGAATTTTACATTTCAGTTAGTACACTTTTTGTTTACAGAATTTCCATTTGGGTCTTTTTCCCAATTTCTGTATCTTTATAGATATTCTCTATTTAATGCAACATTGCCATCATACCTTCCTTTATTTAGTTATTCTTTCCTTTAGTTCTGTGAATATATTTATAATGGTACTTTGAAATCTTTTAAATTTTATATGTGACATCTGGTCACTCACAAGCAGGTTCTGTTGCCTGCTTTTTTCCTGGTCTAATTCTTTCCATCACTCATAATTTTTTGTTCGAACCTGGATATTTTGATAAAGTATAGCAAGTCTGGGTATAGCTCCCTCTAACAATCCTCCACCCCTTGCCCCCTGCAACTCTTGTTATTTGCTTATATTTTTAGTAATTGCTTGGATTATTTTAATGAGGTATATTTTCCTCCTCCCCTCCTCCTCCCTTCCTCCCCCTCGCCCCCTCCCCCCCCCACCCCGTGTTAAATCTGGGACATCACATGGAACAGCTCTGGGTAGGCCATCAGTTACTCTGGGATGACAGTGGTCCTGGCAAGGCTCTTGTTCACTCCCTAACCACATTCAGCTGTTAAACTTCACTAATTGACTGATTGCTCTAGGATTTTCAGCAGTGTCCTGGGGTATAAATTCCTCCATAAAGTGACACAATTAAATTGTGGCTCCTTCATAGTTCCTTTTTTTTTTTTATTTAATTTTTTTTTAAATTTTTATTTATTTCTAGGAGAGAGAGAGAGACAGTGTGAGCAGGGGAGGGTCAGAGAGAGACAGGGAGTCACAGACTCTGAAACAGGCTCCAGGCTCTGAGCTGGCAGTCAGCACAGAGCCCGACGCGGGGCTCGAACCCACGAACCGCGAGATCATGACCTAAGCGAAAGTCGGACGCTTAACCGACTAAGCCACCCAGGTGCCCCTTTCTTTTTTTTATTTTATTTTTTATTTTTTATTTTTTTCCCTCATAGTTCCTGAAGTTAGTGTTTCCTGATGTTTCCTGACCCTGGTTCTTTCTCACACAAAGTAGCCAGTTTACAATCTAGGTTGTATCTTCATTGGATGCACGCTTCTCCTCCCACTGCTTTTCACCCTCCACTCTTCTTGAGAGTCCTCTTGTGAAACTTCTCCATATTCTGTCTCAAGTTTGTTTCTTTGGGAAGGAATTAGGAGCTGTTTCTTATAGCCTGCTTCTCCTGATGAACAAAATCTCCGAGCTAGGGGTCTAGAGCTTGTGTTGGGGCAACGCAAGCTTCTCCATGTGACATTGCTGCTTTAGGAGCTGAGGCTCAGTGAAGGGGGTTCAGCATTCCTAGGTCCCTTGGACTTGCTTTTGCTAGTGTGCAACCATCACCTCTGAGTTGAGAAAGAGCTATTGAGGTGCCACTTTTTTCAGTGTACCATACACGATTCAGAGCCTCATTCCATGAGCAGGGTTTGGACACAAAAGGGAGATCTCACCTCTTACTAGTACTCAGCTGGGTAGCCAGAGGTAGGAGGAGAAACACAGAAGTTCTGCTCCTTCTGGGAAGAAAGGCCTGTACCTGGGGCCTGGGGTGAGTGGGAGCCCTTGAGTAGACACTCTGCCTTGCTGAGCTGAGAAAAGCTGATTCTGGAGAAGGAGTAGACTTGGTTGAAGTATCATACTCTTGCCTTTCTTACCGAATTTTCATAGGTTTTATTAAGTTGGTATTTGTTTATTTTCTGTTTGCATGTAGGACTGTTTCCAGAGTCTTTGAATGAATGTTTTTTAAAAATAATTTTCAAAGTTTCACTGGGGAGCAGCTCAACAAAGCTCCACCTGTTGTCATGCTCAAAGTTGATTTCCATAAAATAAGTTGTAATGCCTAAAATAAAATGCACTGGATTATGAAAGAAATCAATAATATTTAAATGCATTCATCAAAAGATTTAAACATTGTGGTTCTAATAATAATAATAACTAACATGGAGACAAGCAGGAATGAAGCATGTATTTTGGGATATTTGCAACAAGTATAATGTTTTATGAAAATATCTATGATTGCTATTGGTGACAAAGTCATAAGGACTTTAATACCACTGTGGTTTGTTGTCTACACTCATAATTTCAGGAAATGCTAAATTTTAGTTAAGGGGCAGTAAAAAACAGAAATGGTACTTTTTCCAACCTATATTCATTGATCCCTTGAATTTTATCCACAGTCCCCTTGGGCGGAAGATTGCATATACGATTCTAGACTGTAACAGAATTTAGAGAAGGTCCTTGAACAGCCTGTGTGTACTGTGACCTAGCAATTACTCTGATTCTTTTTTTCAACGACAAATGAAGTGACACATAGGAATTTTGAAGTCCTCTGAAGTCTTGTGTGAACTTTTCCTGGAAAGCCATGGCCTCTATCTGTCACCAGCTTTGTCACTTCCCTGCATCCTCTGGCCAGAGTGACCTTGGAAATGTTGGCACAAGCATGGATAGGGAATTTTAATAAAAAAGTATATTATTTCCATTGTTGTAACAAGAAAGCTATTGGTGATTTCAGAAAAGTAATACTAATTCTGGAATGTGCAATCTGGGAACTTTAAGCTGTAAATATCAGGGAATACAAACTCAAAGAGATTTAAAGTTAAGAAAAAGAACTTAAGTAATTGCCTACTAAAATTTTCATGTCTGTGGAAAACATCTTTGTGAAAACACAATACTCCTTTTAGAAACTATAATTCACTTACATAATCCATTTAAAAGGAAAAATTGTCCAAGTCTTACATGATGGAGAGAAAATTATTCTTTAGTCACTGCTCAGTTCAATCTTTAAATTAATTCAGATTTTGCTTCTACCACTAAATATAACTATTTCTAAGATACAAAGTTGCCTTTAGAATTACTCTCTCCATGTTTTATGTAACAGCATGTTGTGTGGGAAACTTAGTTCATGCTGTTTGTTTATATCACCCTAACCAATGATCTGTTATTTTTTTAATGTTTTTATTTATTTCTGAGAGAGAGAGAGAGAGAGATAGCTTGAGCAGGGGAAGGTCAGAGAGAGAGGGAGATACAGAATTGAAGCAGGCTCTAGGCTCTGAGCTAGCTGTCAGCACAGAGCCTGACACAGGGCTTGAACTCACAAACCCTGAGATCATGACTTGAGCCGAAGTCGGACGCCTAACTGAGCCACTCAGGCATCCCTGATCTGTTAATTTTAAGAGGCAGTATTAAATATTTGGAAATAAAAGGCTATATAAATTGTGATTTACATACATTATACATATGCAATTTTACTATTGCCACCATATCAAATATATCATTAAAAATTAGCAATATGTTGTGAAATAAAACAAAACTCATGCTATTGTACCATTGCACCTTAAGACATTTAGGTTAAATATAAAGGCCTTGGTTTTTCTTTTTAAAAAACCTCAGCATTGTTAAATATGACAAGGTAGGTATCTCTTTCTTTAGGGTCATTAAAAACTCTTCTGAGGTGATTTGGGTGTGCTCCTGTTGCCTGCAGTAGTGGGTTGGACTAGATCACTCGTCAGTGCCGTGCTGACCATTGAATTTATGATTCTGTGTTCTGATGTGCAAACACAGTTTGGTATGATGAAGTGCGAATGACCTGGCTTGACTAAATCACAGCAAAGCATTCTCCCTGTTTCAGTATTTTCCTCTCTTACAAAAAGGGATTCTATTTTTAGAGAGAGAAGAAGGGACACTTATTAGTGTTTGCAGAATATGTCACAAAATGAAAAGAAATAAGAAAAGGAAGTTTCATACTTACTGCTGACGCTTTCTATGGTTGTACTGGCATGTTATTTTGTCTTTCTTTCCATTGTGGAGCTTTATTCCTTCAGCAGCATTAAAGGTTACCAAAAGAGTAATTTTGGTGCTAGGCTGGAGAAATACATCTGTTCTTCTGGGACCAGAACTCTAGGGTGATTAGTGCTCTAGGAATGTATAAAACCAGTGTAATGGTTTGCCTTTACATGAGAAATCACCTTCCTCTAAAACCTGAAAGTCCCTACAGAGTTGTGACTAACCTAGCCTACTGCCTCTTGGGAGGGCTGTGGAGAGGATGGCATCACACTGAGAAGGAAGGTAATTGTAAGGGCCAAAGAGGTTTTAGAAGACAGATTGCTTGGGTGTAAAGAGAAACATTAAAAAGAAATACAATATAAGTACAATAAAAATCTCTCTAGATAAATCAGAGAGTAAAATAATTATGCTCTAATGGCTCAAGTCTCAGAAATGGATTGAAAATTCAAGGATGGTACATTCTGCTCCTGGCACTGTGTGTATGCCTATACAGCAGTCAGATGCTCTACCACTGAGCTATCCCCGTATGTGCCTGTATAGCAAATCACTTCCCATCTGAGGTTCTGCCTCTGCAGGTGAATAAGTTCAGAAGTTGATAACATGCGTAATGGGCATACACATATTTTATGTTCCTCTTATGGAGTCTCCTTTTAATTGGGAAATCAGAAGAAACACCATTACTTCCTTACAGCTTTCATTGTTCATTGGGACCACCTCCCCAACATTGTTCACATTTGCAATTATAGGAACTGAAAGTAAGGGCATCTTATATAAAAGTTATTTTGCTGAAGTCTGTTCACTGGGTAACTTGGAATAGAAAACATTGTTACTTAGTCATTTTGACCTCACACAAAACTGCTAGACATCAACATAGATTCTATCTTCATACCTTTCAAGAGACAGGTTCTCACCATGTGGCTGCTTTGGGGCCCAATCAACTCCTGGAAGGCACAGAGATGCCTTTTTTCCATTTTTTTTTCTGAAATTCTAAAAGTACAGCTTCCAACTGATACCACAGAACAACCTGGAAACTCATGTGGATTTGAGGTATGGATACCCATATACGTGCGTCTTTATTCTCACATGGCCAGAAGTACTTGGGGTTGAGGAGGAAGGCAAACGGGCCAGCGGAGATGGTATAGAGATGGTGAATAGTCACTTGAGTTTTTTTCTGTAGCTTCTGCACCACTTGGGTTTCCTTTCCCTTCTGGCTTGTCAAAGGTTTCTCAGATTTTCCAGCTTTTCCTCTTTGAGCCTGGATTAACTTTTTTTGCTTTCACTTTCAAGCTTATTTATTTATAATTAAAAGTATTATTGGGGAGCCTGGTGGTTCAGTTGGTTAAGTGTCCAAATTTGGCTCAGATCATGATCTCACAGTTCATGAATTTGAGGTTCATGAGTTCAATCAGAGCAGAGCCCACTTCAGATCTTCTGTCCCTTTGTCTGCCCACCCCCTGCTTCTCTTTCTCTCAAAAATAAATAATTTAAAAAATATGTTATTTGTGGGGCCCCTGGGTGGCTTAGTCAGTTGAGTGTCAACTTTGGCTTAGGATGTGATCTCATGGTTTGTGAGTTTGGCTCCACATCAGGCAGGCACTCTCTCTCTCTCTCTCTCTCTCTCTCTCTCTCTCTCTCAAAAAAAAAAAAAAAAAAAACATTAAAAAAAGCAAAAAAAAAAAAAACCCACCCCATTATTTGTGATCACATAAACTATTTTGAGTGGGTGCTTCAAAACTGAAAACAGAATATGAGGTGTTTCTAGTACAATTACAACTCTTAGAGCACTAGGGTTCTACTTTAGAAGGAATATATACTGCTTGTATAGGATTAGTATTTTCTATATCAACAGTCTTTATGACATGACTCTTTTCACTGGTGATATTTAGATAATAAACTACTATTATTAGTCCAGGTTAACCCTTCATCCTGTTTCCTGACTCTAGTCCTTCACACATCATCCAGGACCTTGTTATATCAATTTTATTTCCCTTTATACCATTTTTAAACGTTTTTAAAGGTTTTTTTGATTTTTGGATATTTGTATTGAGTGTCTTCTGTAGTTGTTCCTGGTGAACAACACAGCGTCTCTACTTATTTAACTTACACTCTAGAGGAGGAATGAGAAGTAAATAGTCATTATGAGACAGAAGAATGAATACTTTGAGAGTTTGTGATATTAGCACAAAGAGAAGAGCCCTAATTGTTCCCACTGTGTCAAAAGAATGCTCAAGATTCCTCTGTCTTAAGTAACTGCCACTTAACTTTACTACTGTACCCCATCAGCTACCAGACCTTTCCATAGGACATTGGCTTTTTCTCCTATTTTACAGTTTAATTTATTTTGTCAACTATTCAGGCTCTTGCCCTTACCATTCTACTGCTACTGATATTTATCATCGAAGAACATCTAAAGGTAGAATCCAGGGTCTTTTTCTTAACTTATTTCTTCTTGATGAAGCACTCATCATTGTTGACCACCCCAAGCTCATTGATTGGATCTTTTTTTTTTTTTTCATTTTTTTTTCTTCAGCTAAGACAGCAGAAGAGAGGGTTTATTGTACACGTTGTTACATTCAGCCACAAATGGAAACAGAATTAGTCCCAAAAGTCACAGGTCCAGAGCAATGGACCAAAAGGGACTTCTGGTATGAACAGAAGGCAAGTCTCTCAAAGGTGGTCGTTGCGATCAGATGGCGATGGGTGTTCTAGATCCACTGAATCAAGCTCTAGAAAGTAGGCATACAGTCCAACAATTGGTACTAGCGTCCCTGGCCTCTGGCTTTCCTGAATTTCTGCTCCTGTGGCTCCATGGGTGCACAAGCTAGTGGTTTACTTGGACCTCTGCCTCATCTTTCTTCTTTTACGCTTCAGCCTGCACATTTGCTTCTTCCTCCACTTAGCTCTTATGGAGTGGAGGTTTCCAAGAAGATGGTGCTAAGGCAGAGAGCAATTTTTTTTTTAACAGGAACATCACTTTTATTGACAAGTTAGGGCCACAGTGGACAGTTTCCAGAACAGAAGCTAATGTGTTTTACATTTGTCTTTGTCCCTATTCACTACCAAGATGTTAATCATGATCCCTAGCTCCAACTCCCCTCTTGAGTGCCATCTTTCTTTTTCAGCTGTGCATTTCCTCCTAGATATTCTGCCAACCCTTAAATTCATGGATAGAAATACTAACTCATCATATTCAAACTCCAAAATGTATATCTTTGACATAATATAGTTTCTCTTTTAAAAAATATTTAATAGTTCCTTGTTGCCTACTAAATGATATACAAGGTCTCCAGTATAACATTCAAGGCTCTGTATCATATATCCTCAAGTCATCTTTCCAGTCTTTTCTTTTTCATTACTTTTCAACATGCATCCTATCCTGAAAACTAAGTTAAAAGATTGCTGCATTTTAAATATTCCATATTTTTCTGCTTCCATTTGTTTGTTCATTCTTGTTTCTTGGGCTGGTATTCTAAATACTCCCATATCCTGTCATCAAAATGCTACTACTCCTTCAAGACCCTCAAAATAGTCACCTGCTCCATGAAATTTCTGTATACTCCCCAAAGAGATATCATCTTTTCAGATGCCGTGGTGTGTTGCTTTTCCTCATCATTGTCCTCTACCATTTTTATATGTGTAATGTGCTTTTCTGTGATGTTACATAGTATCTTTGAGAGCCGTATCAATAAACGACTTTGCTCATATACCTTAAAAATTTTTGAGTTGTACTTATGTCCTCACATCATCTTTTCTTGACTTGCTTATTTCTGATGCTGTTCTCTCATTACTCAGATGTATATTTGTCCCAGTAACCTGTATAAGATATAAACATATGTGCAATAAATTTGAGGATTACTTAAATTTGTGAGTGATAATAACATGTTGAATGACAAAATAAGGAGCAAAAAAGTCAGACTGAGTTAAATAAAAACCAGATGAATTGTAACTTTTATCTAAAAAAACCACTGGCCAGAAATGGAAGAAGGAAAAAATGGTTGATCAGTAGCCTGTATAAAAATAGCATTGAGATTTCGAGTCTGTGGTGAAATCTAAATGAGTCACTAGTCAACAAGTTGGCCAGTTCCACATTGGCTGTCAAATGTAGGGAAGTCACTTAATTTCACAGACTGTTTATTTTTTCTTCAATTAAACATTGTTGAGCACAAGAACTGTGTATCAGGTACTTATTTCTAGGCATTGGAGTTCCAAGTGTGACAAAGAGTACTGGGTCTCTGTCCTTATGAGATAATATATTAATTAAATAATAATATATGTTCCACATTATAAATTAAACCTCAAAAGGTTACAGTGGAGAAGATTAAATCAGAGAAGGATAAGAGAATAAAGAGGAGGGAGTAGAACAATATTATGGAGAGATTAAAAAATATAAATTATAATACAGGTAAAAATGTCTAATATATTACTTGGATATGTTGTTGATGACTTCTCATTCTTGATGTTATTTCAGTTTCACTGTGATGCATTAGGATGTGAATTTATTTATTATGCTTTGTACTTGGAGTACATTTGTGATCTAAAGATACATATACTTTTTACATATGTGAAAATTTATTAGCTATTGCTTCTTCAAATATTTCTGCTCCTATAGTCTACATACTTTTCTTCTGCAACTTCTCTTATATGTATGTTGGAGATTCTCAATTTACATTACATATTTATTGATTATTCTTTCTTCTCTTTTATCAAAAAACTTAAAAAATATTTATTAATTTTTGAGGGAATGAGAGAGACAGAGTACAAGTTGGGGAGAGTCAGAGAGAGAAGGAGATACAGAATCTGAAGCAGGCTCCAGGCTCTGAGCTGTCAGCACAGAGCCTGATGCGGGGCCAGAACTCACCAACCACGAGATCATGACCTGGGCTGAAGTCGGACACTTAAATAACTGAGCCACTCAGGTGCCCCAATTATTCTTTCTTTTAAAAAAATGCCTTTGTTCCTAGGTCATATTCTGTGCAATTTCTACAGTATTCACATCTAAAACATAAAGTCCCTTGTCAGTGGTGTCCAGTCTAAGATATCTAATCTATTAAATTAAAAACTTTTTTCACAACACTATTTTTTATTTATAAGATTTCTAATTTATGTACTTTTTAAAGTTTCCAATTTCTAATTTATCTCTGTCCATTGTACTTCCTTTTCCCTTTTTTGTTTTATAATATCATTTTTCATGCAAGTTTTTCTTTAATAGATCTCTTTGGACAGCCTATATATACTTATTTGAAAGTCTTAGCTATAGTACCACTTAAATATATACAGAAATATCTTAATTATTAATTATATATTATTATATTAATTATTATTAAATATGTTAAGAAAAACAGAAACTATTGTTTGTCTGGATCAGTTAAAAACATTTTTTTTAGTGTTTATTTATTTTTGAGAGAGAGAGAGACAGACAGAGTGGAAGTGGGGGAGGGGCAGAGAGGGAGACACAGAATCTGAAGCAGGTTCCAGGCTCTGACCTGGGGCTCGAACTCACAAACAGTGAGATCGATGACCTGAGCCGAAGTCGGATGCTTAACCGACTGAGCCACCCAGGAGCCCCAGCAAGGCCAGTTTTTATGGGAGGTGTTGTGTTTATTTTTTCCTGTCTCTACTCTGGATCATCCCTCCTACTCTGTTATTTTTACAGTTGTTTCCTGCCAGCCCTCTGGTGTTTAAGATCCAATCTTTTAATGGTACTGAGGTTACTGTCTAGAAGCAATAATGTAGACTCAGCCACTGACCAGCAAGGCTTGGCTTGACTTTGATGAGGCTGTGCTGTTCTTCTGCCTCTCGAGGCCTAGAGCTTTTTATAAAGCTGCACCCCTTCAAGAACAAGCTGTAGGGGTTACCACACTCTTGCCCCTAATTTCAAGCAGTAACTCTGACTTTGTTGTATTATCTCACTAGGGGCATGTTTAGTCCCTGTTATCTTGCGGGAGCAACACTGAGACCCTAGTACCTGCTTCTGAGTCAAGAGTAGAACAGGCCTGGGGATCCTACGTGGCTCAGTCCGTTAAGCCTCCCACTTCAGCTCACGTCGTAACCTTGTGGTTTGTGAGTTTGAGTCACATGTTGGGCTCTGTGCTGACAGTTCAGAGCCTGGAGCCTGCTTCAGATTTTGTCTCTCTCTTTCTCTCTGCCTCTCCACCACTCATGCTCTCTCTCTCTTTCAGAAATAAACATTAAAAAAAAATAGTAATAAAGAGTAGAGCAGGCCCGTCATTGTACCAGCACACATTGTCTTCAGTTTTCTTTTTTTTTTTTTAAGTCCACAGAGATGTTGAATACTTTTGTAAGGTTTTCCTTGCCTTTGAATTTCAATTTTTTTTTCACATACCATCAACATGCATGATTATTTTTGGAAAGCTTAAATTAGTTAATTTATAACCAGAACTAAACCAAGGAAGCAAATGTCCAGTTGTTTTGGCACTTACCCACAGAAAAATCGGTGAAAAATATTTATCTATTAGTAGAAATTATACCTTGAAATTTTTTCTTTATTTTTAATTTTTTAAAAATATTTTTATTTATTTTGAGAGAGACAGACAGACAGAGTGCAAGTTGGGTCAGGGGACGGCAGAGAGAGAGGGAGACACCGAATCCTAAGCAGGCTCCAGGCTCTGAGCTGTCAGCACAGAGCCTGACTCAGGGCTTGAACTCATGAGCTGTGAGATCATGACCTGAGTCAAAGTCAGTGGCTTAATCATCTGAGCCACCCAGGCACCCCATACCTTGAAATTCTTATGTGGATATCACTGTAAGTTTCCAACTAGCAGCAATGTTGGCTGGCCCTTATTTTTTTCAGTCCCCTTCCTCTGTCTTTGTACTTGGAGTCCTCTCTTTGACTTCTCATTTAATATTCTCTAAAACTTTATATAATTCATATAAAAATACTGAGAGAAGGGAGGGAAATAAGAGCAAGAGAGTAAGATGATTAATCTTAACCTCCCAAGGCAGAGATGAACCAATAGCCTCAATCTTACTAGAATGGCACTGTACACAGTTCAAGCCACATCATATTAGTTGTACATTAAGTATACTTTAAAAATCTCTGGCTTCCTTTTCATTAAAGTAAAATTATACCATATTTCTAGCCAAAAGTGAGAAAATCTCTATTCTTTCTGTGTCTCTAATTTCTTGAACTTCACACAAATCAGTATTCAATAAATATTTGTTGAATAAAACTTGCTAAAAGATTGTGTAAATTTATTGTAGGAAAGCAGTACAAGCATTTTAAGTTTTTAAGCACTTACTAGACATTTTAAAAAGTCAGGTCTTTGGAAAAGTCACACCACGCCACATCTTACTGGAACTAACCATAGACAATGACATTGTACGTTATTATATTTAGTATAATATTAGACCTAATAACTACTGTTTTTAGGTATTGAATTTTGTGGACTTCTTTATGGAATGTCAGTTACTATATTCTTTCCATATCTATTGCCATAGCGCTAATCTAGTCCCATATAACTTTTTTTCTATACAAATTCAGTTATTTTTAACAATCTTCCTACCTTGAGTCTAATGGTGCTTAATGTTCATGAACCCCGAAGCTTCCTGAGAATCTGATGAGAACCGTGGAACGTCTCTCTTGAAAATCCACTTAATCTCATGCAGTCCATATTTTGTATAAACTTTAATGGGGTTCATAAGTCCCTGAAGCTGTCATGTAGTCTCCTAAAAGTGCTTCCATTTGAATTTATTTATCTCATTCATCTATTTGTTTGTCTACCAAATATAAAGATAAAAAGGAAATGAGTTCTAATTTTAAGGGGCTTTTAGTCCCGGCTAGGGAGAAGCCACTAGTGGGAAGAAATGTGTCCACCATATGCAATAAAATGTTATGGGATTTGTGGACTACTGAGGAGGTCCAAAGACTGAAAATTTTTATTTTGTTAGGAGACTGTTAAGTAAAAACTTCAAGAAACAGATTAACCCCTCTAAATGAATGCCTTTATTATTTTATTTCTACATCAAAAAAAAAAAAAAAAAAACCCCAAAACACTGCAATTGTGTTCCATGGACAAAGGAAAATGAACAAACTTCTCAATTCAAAATTTAAAAACTTTGTTAACCCAACTTCAGCCAACATTTATTCTGTCAGTTATCAGCAAAGTCATATCGGTTAAATTTGTGTTTTTTTTTAAATGTTTATTTTGAGAGAGAGGGGAAGAGAGAAAATCCCAAGCAGGCTCCATGCTGACAGTGTAGAGCCCATCGCAGGGCTCATTCCCACCAAGTGGGAGCCGAAATCAAGACTTGAATGCCTAACCAACTGAGCCACCCAGGCACCCCATCACATGGGCTAAGTTAAGAAAAAACAAACAACTGATTTTCTCATGAATGATGACAACAATAATAACACCAAACCAATAGTAATAAACAAGAACCATCTTATGGAATTTTGGAGACTAATGATATCAGCAGTAGCTATGTCTGTAGGCATTGTAATAAAGTCTTTCATTTAATTATCACTAATGTATCAGAATGGCCAAAGATGAGAGGGCTTTGGGGTTAGTAATACCTTTAATCTCTCCTGGCTTTGCTAATTTTTACTTGTATGATCTGGGCTAAGTGATTTGACTTGCTTATCAGTTTTTTCACCTGCACAAAGGGAATAACATGCACCCGGAGGGTAACTGTAAGGATTAAGTGAGACAATGTAAATAACCTGAGCATGGCATGTAGCACAATACTAGGCATTATTATTACTATTGAAAAAATTAGATTTTTTTAGTAGATATAATTGTCACCACTTACATATTAGGAAATTGAAGCCCAGATAATTAAATAACTTTCTTAGATTATGTAGACATTGAGAAATATAACTGACTGGGACTCAAGTTTCTTTGACTCCAAAGACCATAGCTAATTCAAGAGGGTGGGATAGGAGTAGGGAGAGAAGAGAGGAACAAGGGGGAGAGAATAACACTGGGGCAGTCCTTAGCGTGTAGCTATTAGTTTCCTTTCCTTTTCAATCTTTATCTTCCAGTTTGAATTTTCCACCTCACTGGTTTTATCTAGTCACTGATGTAGAACAGTATCATCTCTTTGCCATTGTCCATGCCCTGTCCTTTCTCTTCCCTTTAAGTTCAATTCCTACTCCTATGGATGGCCCTGGAGAAGACTCACTGCCTTTTGGATGCTGTCTAGACTGTATCTTTTGGGAATCATCTTTTGCAGCCTTAAGGCTCTATAACACTAATTTTCTGTATCACTTACTTATTACTAATGTTACCCAGTTCTTTTTTTTTTTTTTTTTTTTTTTACTTTTCAGGGCCATATATAGATACAGATATTTAAAATTTTTTAAATGTTTATTTTGTTTTTGATAGAGAGATAAAGAGACAGAGGGAGACACGGAATCTGAAGCAGGCTCCAGGCTCCAAACTGTCTCCCTAGAGCTCAGTGTGGGGCTCCAGATCACAAAATGTGAGATCATGACCTGAGCCGAAGTTGGACACTCAACCAACTGAGCCACCCAGGTGCCCCTCAGGCCCATATATGTTTATCACTGCACAAGGTCACAACTCCTTGTAAGGGAGAGTGAACTGGCAGTGCCTGCACTGCTGTCTGACATGTACTAGCATTCAATGAATATCTTATTATTGATTATGTTTCATTTTGAAAGATAATTTTAAAGGATGTCTCACTTCAATGTGAACAGAATTCTAAAATCATAATCTCAATAATAAGGCAAATATTCTATTTGTACACTGTTTCTTTATTTTATTTCTTTATTTTTTGTTTATTTTTGAGAGAGAGAGAGAGAGAGAGACAGCTTGAGCAGGGGAGGGTCAGAGAGAGGGAGATACAGAATCTGAAACAGGCTCCAGGCTCTCAGCTGTCAGCACAGAGCCCAACGCGGGGCTCGAACCCATGAACCGTGAGATCATGACCTGAGTTGAAGTCCGACGCTTAACTGACTGAGCCACCCAGGCGCCCCTGTACACTGCTTCTTTAGAAATATAGCTAATGTGTATAGTAATGAACACTTTATTCTTGCAGCAGGAAGATGGATGACAAGATGATAGTGTAATGGGTTTGTAGAAAATCGTGGCATCTAGGGAAATGTGATAAAATGCTACAGAGTTTATAATTTTGATTCCTTCCTTCCTTCCTTCCTTCCTTCCTTCCTTCCTTCCTTCCTTCCTTCCTTCCTTCCTTCCTTTTCCTATCCTGGGAAAAATAAGTTACCATGGCATTTTAAGGGTCATCTTCACAGCGTTGTTAAAGTAACAGTAACATTCTTAACATACTTGCCATATGTAACACATAGGTGTTAGTTAGACAGTGGTAAAATTCTTTTTTGAGAGTATATTTTTCTGTGTATAAGTTCTTTTTAATGGCTTGTAGCCTGTTACATGATTTAAGGAAAAAAGATAACTTAAAAATAAGAAATAAAGATAGCATTTAAGCTTTTTTTCTCAGTGGTTTTTATTTATTTATTTTTTTTTCAGTTTTGGGATGTCACAGTGTTGCTCTTACAGTTCACGGTTAGCTTTTTGCCTTGTATCATCTCTGTTTTTTAAAGATTTTATTTTCTTTTACCCAAATCATTTCCCATAGATAAGGAAACTAGGGAAAAGGAGATTTCAAGCAGATGGGCACTGGTGCCTTGGGTCTGAACTTAACAATCAGGCTGCGTCCTGCACTGTAGGAAATGCTGTTATTGAAGTAACTAAGCATAAGGCATATGGTCATGCCATGTTGATTTTAGGAATCAAAAAATAACATTTTCACTTGCATCTGGCAGAAACCCAGTTTACTTAATAGCTTTCCCCTTAACCTTAAGTAGAAGAATTTGGGACTAGAAAATTTAAATTTCTATAGTTATCAGGACATGATTAGACACTATCTCACAGGACAATTTGGCATTGTGCTTGTGAAATAATGTTTTTGTTTTGTTTTGTTTCGGTTTTGCTTTGGTTTTCAATGGCTGTTTCTCAGTGTTCCTCTTACTTGACCTCTCAGAGCATTTTACGCAGTTGCTCACACCTGCTTCCTTGATACCCAATTTTTCACAAGGTTTCTAGGACTTCACGCTGTGTGAACTGGGCAGTTCTCAGTCTCGGGTGCTGTCTGCCCTCTCTGTGCTCTAATGGCTGCAGTGCCCCAGTGTGCTCACCCCCACAGCAGGCGCACCCACTCTCATAGCTTATGTACCACCTTCATGTGCACAAATCCCAAATTTATATCCCCAGCCCAGACTCCAGCTTGAAGTACAGACATCAGTATTTAAGTACTGACCTGACTTCTTCCCTTGGATGCCTAACAGACATCTTAAACCAGGTCTAAAACTTGTGCCTTCCAAACCCGCTCAGCCAGCCTTCCCTATTTCATTTGATGGCACATTCATCACTTGAGTTGATAAATGAAAAGTGATTCGCTCATTCTTTATTTCTCTATTTCACTCAAACCTTATTCTGAATCCATTAGGAATTCTTGTTGACTGTAATTTCAAAATATACTCAATTTCAATCACTTTTACCACTTCATTCTACAAGTCTGGCTCAAAGCATTATGAACTCTCGTCTATATAACTCTATGTAAGAGTATCCTAACCTAATTTGTCTCTCTTCCTACCATCGTCCACCACATCTTTCCCCCTTCAGTAGTCTGTTCCTAACACAGCAGCCAGAGTGATCTTTTTATTTTAATTAATTAATTAATTAATTAATTAATGTTTATTTATTTTGAGAGAGAGAATCCCAAGTATGCTCTGTGCTATCAGTGCAGAGCCCGATGCAGAGCTCAGTCTCACAGATGGTGAGATTATGACCTGAGCTGAAATCAAGAGTTGTCCACTTAATGGACTAAGCCACCCCAGCATCCCTAGAGTAATCTTTTTAAAAAATAGGTCAGATCATGTGCTCTTTCCTCAGCAGTACCTACCCTGCAGTAGTCCCCTTTTCTCCTCAGAGAAAGTCAAAATAATTAATTGGCTTTAAGGTCCTACGTGATCTCATACTCTTCTCTGAGTAGAGAACTCTTTTTTGTTTCTGAGAGAGAAACTCTTTTTTGTTTGTTTGTTTTTAATTCTTTATAACGTTTATTTATTATTGAGAAACAGAGAGAGACAGAGCATAAGTATGGGAGGGGCAGAGAGAGGGGGAGACATAGAATCTGAAGCAGACTCCAGGCTCCGAGCTGTCAGCACAGAGCCTGACATGGGGCTCGAACTCACCAACCACGAGATCGTGACCTGAGCCGAAGTCAGACGCTGAGCCTCCCAGGTGCCCTGTTACTTCTCTGATCTTACCTCTACCTATTTTTCTCCTTGCTTTTATTATTCTACCTTTACTGGCCTCTGCTTTTGCCCCCACACAGGAATGTTCTTGCTCTTTCCTTTGTCTTCCTCACTCTTTTACTAGGTATCCTCTTTGCTCACTCTCTCAAATCCTTTGAGTCTTTTCCCAAATGACATCCTCCCAATAAGGCTTCATTTCCTGACCCCTCTTCCCACCCCTACCCAACTGCCCAACTGTCTGGATTCCCCTTGCTCTACTTTTCTTTTTCAAAAGTAGCACTTCTTATTTCTAACACACAATGTAACTTATTTATCATGTTTATTATTTATTTTTATGTCTGTCTCACACCTGCTTCCTTGATACCCAAGTTTTCACCTGGTTCCTAGGACTTCACACTTGGGTGAACTGGCCAGTTTTCATCATAAGCCTCATGTGTGTGGGAACTTCGTTCATTTGTTTTCATTGGTGTATCCCAAGAGGCTAGAAGTTGCTGTTTGGGTAATGAAATAATGAGTGAATGAGTCATGGGGCAACAGTGACCTGACAGCTTCCTTGCTTGTGTTGTGGGTTTGTTCAGTATTGTAGCGATATTGCCACCATGGTCCAATTACTGTTAATTCTTTTAAAGAGAAAGGCTGTAGGGGCTAGTCAGGATTTTACTGTATAGAAACGGTTCTTTAGGCAGATAGCTCCTCTTCTTCTTTTATCTCTAGGAGGGTCTCTGTTTTTATTTTGATCCCTTTTTCCTTCTATCTCCCGGACATTGGATACGAGGTTATTGGGGGAAAAATAGCCTCATATTTTGGTTGTAAATTTGAAGTGGTGCTCAAAACCGAGAACTGATATCATAGCACCATTTTCTTTCCAAACATGCCTACACCCTGAGAATACTCAATTTCTGGGCAATGAAAACTGTATTAGCTCAGTATTAACACAGCTACCAGTGCAGTTACAGACAGCCTATCTGACTTGTACATTTGGGGAAGGTGCTCTGATTCCTTTACATCATGCCTGTTCTGATTTCTGGACCTCTGGGTTTACTTTAGTAGAATATGGATGATTACCATCAAAAGCAAGCCAAGTTGGGAAAGGACTGATGTAGCAGTGAAATTCTTACCAGTTACTGCAGGGATATTTCTAGTAATCATGGTATTGAGTCATACTAAGAATAAAGGAAACATGTCATGCTGTCCCGATTTCTAAATATCATAGCATTAAATAAAAGCTGACTTCCCTTGCCATTTCTTTCTTCTATCATTAATGACTTTCATATGCTAGCAAAGAACTAACAAGTAGACATTTGTTACTGTATTATTTAAGGAAACCTTTTTTCTTTCTTTAGAGGAATTTTCATTCAAGTTGTGCTTGGTATGTAGTGGGTAGTTTCAAAGGATATCTGCCCCAAATTTCCTCTGTTTCCTGTATGTGCATTTTAGTCCACACATCAAGAGGTGGGATCCATCTCCTGCACCACCCCCACCTTTGAGCTGCGTTGGCCTTGTGACTTGCTTCCACCAATAGGACACTGTAGAGAAAGAACTGATGCTGAGTGACTTCTGGACCTGGTTTTAAAGGGAGTGGCAACTTTTGTCTTTGCTCTCCTGGAACTCAGCTGTTATGATGTAGGTAAACCCAGGCCATTCCATTAGTGAGAAGAATGCTATGGAGATGCTGTAGAATATGAGTCATGTGGACGGAGAGGCCACATGGAGTAAAGAACAAGTTGCCCACCCAGTAATCGTGCCAAGGCCCAGCCACATGAGTGAAGTCTTCTTCATTGTTCCAGCCCAGCTCAGCCACCAGATAAATGCAGCTGCATGAGTGACCCCAGTCAGAATGCACGGAACAGAAGAACCACCCATTCTACCTTCAGAATTGTGAGAAGTTGTAGCTTTTACTTGTTTTGAGCCACCAAGTTTTAGAGTAGCTTGTTATATTGCAACAGATAACTGATACAGTGGGCATTGGGGGACCAGCAGATTTTGTTTTAACCTTTAATTCTGGGCCTTACTTGAAGTTGTTTGGTGAGTTTCCACAAGGTTAAGAAAGTGGCGCTTGGTGACTGTATGGCGGTGCTATAAGAGTAGCAAGTGATTGCTGGTAAGTTGAAAAAGGGCAGTGCTTTTCAGGGTTGTCATGGAAGTGAGGCCACAGGGTCCTACCTCTTTGTCATAGCCCTGCATGGCCATGGCCTGGAGAGGGAGATGCTCACAGGTGGCGAGAGGAAGAGAGACCAGGAATGTAATTCTCTTCTTAGGGCAGAGATAGGTCTAACTGACGGATGTACTGACACATTAAAACGCCAATGACTCTTGGTAGATTGAAATCCAGAGATAGGGACACCTTATTCACTGTTTGTCAGTGATAGATGTGTAGAGGGCAAGTGCTTACTTGGTAGGTTTGGATATAAATTATAGACACCTTTTTTTTTCCTAAAAAAGAAGCAGTGATATGTTTGAAATTGCTGGATGTGGATTTCTGAGCTATCTGTTTTCAAGAATCCTTACCTTTTTATAGGCTCATTTCAACTTTGCATTTGAAACCAGATGGCTTATTCTTGAACTGCAAGACTGAATATATTAACCTTTAATGTAAATTCACTTACTCATTGAGCAGTTGGTAACTCCTACATTTTTCTGCATGACCTTGGTGATAAGGGACCACTTTTTGATTCTTACTTTTTTAATGCTTACTAGGAATTTTTATTTGAGAGTTGCCAAACCATCTGATTTGGATGCTTTAAAATGTAAAAGTCAGAAATAAATTGGCATTGCTAAGGTACTGTGGATAAAAGGGTTGCCACCACTCTATAATCTTGAGTTGTAAAGAAGCAATTTGAGTTATTTTCTATGTGGGTTGACAAGTAAGCTTTTTTTGTGGGCTAGAGTTGGTAAAACAAAGACTTATTCCAGCTGTGAAATGCGTTCAAGAGTAAACAGCAATACATGACACAAGGTCTGTTTTGTCAGATATGTTTTTGACTATTGTACAGGCTTCTGATTATGGGGGGAAAAAGGCCTGTTTGAAATTTTGGAATGATGGATCTTCCATCATGGGCATAGGTCCATTTGGCTGTAAAAGAGAACAGGTGGAAAGCTTTATCTTGCACTACAAAGCTATCAGTTTTCCCTTGTCTTTTGAATATCATATGTTCTTAATAGTTTTTAAAGTTCAACTTTTTTGTGGTTTTATATAATCCTTTAAAACTTCTTATATAACTACTATTTTCTGGTTCTGGACTGTTCTAAAAACTATACTTGAACTCACCTAGTCAGGTATAATATCAGACACTGTATAAATTGGTTTTTGAGTTGTGTTAAGATCTTCAGCCCTATAAACAATGAGCTTGATGGAGTTCAGTAAAGTTTAATAAAGCTGTGTCAAATTATCTTAATTGTCAAAGCTTTATTTATTGTTATTCCCTAAATACTTCCAAAAAAAGAAAAATGAGGCTAAGTTATATACTCTTATTAGGTTACTATAGAGAAAAATAAATACATATGTTGGGATTAAAGTGCTATTCAGTGAGGGAGGATAAAATGCCTTGAGACTGTTAAATACAAAAGTGGAAGGTGGATATGGAATTAGGTGAATGGGAAGGTATCCTTACAAGTTGTTGTTGTTGTTGTTGTTGTTGTTGTTGTTATTATTATGTTAAAGTGAGCCACAGTTCTAGCCATATAAATCCACTGGGCTCTTTCTTTCTCATTACTACATTCAAAACCTGTTTATATAAAGAACTCAAGGACATTTGCTACATCTGAAATTTTTCCTTTTAATGTGCATTAAAAAAATTACGTTCTTCCTAAAGTGGTGTTGCAGTTTTAACCTCAGCAATTTTGCATAGCATAGTTTTCACATTATAGGGCCGGAGTTGAAGAGGTTTTCTGACAACTTAATTGATTTGTATTCAGTGTTCTTTGGCTTATGTGTTTGGGCTAAAAATAACCATCCAAAGTGATCTAATTTTAACTATTTAAGGATTCGAGCAAATGGCATATATGGGTCTTTATCTTCATTTGGGTTTCAGTGAGTTTCTGTGGGTGATCATGGAGTCTGATTCTGATATTATGTGTTATTATTTCATTGCCTGTCAGAAAGCAGATTTAGTAGTTTAAGAAAAAACCATCAATAAAAGTTGCTTGCTTTTGTGATTTGATTTCATTAATCAGCAAGAAATATTGATCTTTGTGGACAGAAGCTGCTTAGATTTTTCTTCCTGACCAAATGAATATGAGGTGGCATTCATTACTTTAATGGATAAATGGCCTGGAGCCTATTAGTATTATTCACCTCTTTGCTCACTCACTGTGTGTAAACTTTATTTCTTTCAATATGATATCTGTTATAGTTGTAAGCTTGGTGTTGCGCTGTCTGAAGCATGTAAAATTTATTCAGCCATTTTGTTTTCAAAATAATATTAGCTATTTAAAATATTAACTCAGTTTTAATAAAAACTGATTTAAGCTGTATAATAAAACCAGTTATTTTCCTTCCTGTTTATAATTTAATTAGAACATTTCAAAAGGCACTCTGATCATTAAACTTTCTTTACCCTTAAAGCTAGCAGTAATGAATTCTTTAATAGGATTTTAAGAATGACTAGAATTTCTAGCATTTAGGCTAGGGATACATCTTGGGTGACCTTGAAATCTTCCAAATTTCCATTTACTCAGTTATGAATAGGCATAATATGTCTATGTGCTTTGGGATATATTGATGTATTGTGATAAGATGTAAAATTAATGCACAAAAAATCAATAGTTTATGTATTTTGGTTAGGAGATTAATGAAATAAAAATCCTAGGTACAATGGTAGCATAAAATAGAACTAATATTAAGAAGTGTGAAAAAGCTACATGAGGAAAACTTTAAACACTTGAACAAGTGAAGTGACGTTCTTTGTTCTTGGATAGAACAAACTGCATTATAGAGATGTCAATTTTCTTGTTAGAAATTCAACATGATCCCAATAACAATGGAGAAAAGCCTTTTCTTCCCCCCTTTTTGGAGTTAGACAAGTTGCTAATAAAGTTGATGGGGAAAAGTCATGAAAAAGGAACCAAAAAAGTTCTGAAAAAGAAGAGGAAAGAAGGGGATATTGAAATGTTCTATAAAACCTCTATAATTAAGCCAATATAGTATTAGTTCTTAATTAGATAGTCTAAGGGAAAAAGTGAAAATTCCAGGAATAGACCCAAGTACATGTTGAAACTTAGTATCTGAGAAAGATGGTATCTAAAGCTTCTGTGGAAAAGAACTTTTAAAATAAATAGCATTGAGAAAACAGGACATTTGAAGAATGATAAAATCGTTCATAGCAGCACTCTCAACAATAGCTAAAACATGGAAAGAGCCTAAGTGTCCATCAACAGATGAATGGATCAAGAAGATGTGGTTTATCTATACCATGGAATACTACATGGCAATGAGAAACAATGAAATCTGGCCATGTGTAGCAACATGGATGGACCTTGAGGGTGTTATGCTGAGCGAAATAAGTCAGGCAGAGAAGGACAAATATCATATGTTTGCACGTATAGGAGGATTAGGAGGAACTTGACGGAGGAACAAGGGGGAGAAGAAGGGGGGAAATGGTGGGGGAAAGGGAGAGAGGCAAACCATGAGAGACCCTTGAATGCTGACAAAAACTGAGGACTGATGGATGTGGGGGGAGGGAGGGATGGGCATGGAGGAAGACACTTGTGGAGATGAGCACTGAGTGTTATGTGGAAACTAATTTGACAATAAACTATTTGTAAAAAAAAAAAAAAAAGATAAAATCAGGTCTATGCTTTGCATGAAACACTAGAATAAACTGCAAATGTATCAGAGATTTAAATGTAAAAAAACAGGACACTATTCCAGTACCAGAATATAACATTAGCAAATTCCTTTATAGCTTTGGTATGGGAAAGGCTTTCTATTTATGACTCAAAATTCAGAAGTAATAAAACAATAAATGATAAAATTGTTGACATGTAACTTCTGGATGGGAAAAAAAATCATCAGCAGTCAAAAGACAAATGACCAATTGAGAGAAAATATTTACCACTTTTATAATAGACAAGAAGCCAACTCTCTTAATATTTAAAGGGGATCATAAAAAGTGAAAGGGGGAAAAGACACAACCTGATGGGAAAAAATGGGCAAAGGACTTAAACAGTTCACAGAAAAAGATATCTAATGGTTTTTAAATATATGGAAAGATTGAACTACTGGCAAAACATAAAAGCTTGACAATATACTTTGTTGGTAAGACTATGGAGAAACAAATATTTTCGGGTTTTATTGATTGGTTTGAGGAGAAACACTATAACCTCTGGAAGAAAATTTTGCAACCCTAATGAAATTAAATATGTACTTACCTAGTGACCATTTTAAAACATTTACTTTGAAGATTAATTCACAAAGATAGGAAATAGAAGATGTAGAGGATTGTTGATGGTATCACTCTTCATAATAGAAAAGGTATAAGTATTAACTTAAGTTCTGCCCTTATCTGTTCCTTAACTCTAAATTAGGTTCTTTGTCTTGGAGCCAGGCTCAGTTGTAACTCTTGTGTTCTTAACACCCTTTATTATCTAACTCTTGGATCTACAAGGCCCATAGGAAGAGCCTTTTGACAATCATCCACAATGCTTTCATCTAAAATCTCTTTTGAAGAGGCAGGAATATACTTTTCTTTCTTTTTATTTTTTAATTTCTTTTTATGTTTTATTTATTTCTGAGAGAGAGAGAGACAGCATGAGCAGGGGAGGGTCAGAGAGAGAGGGAGACACAGAATCTGAAACAGGCTCCAGGGTCTGAGCTGGCTGTCAGCACAGAGCCCGATGCGGGGCTCAAACCCACGAACTGTGAGATCATGACCTGAGCCAAAGTCAGGCATTTAACTGATTGAGCCATCCAGGTGTCCCTGGAATATTCTTTTCCTTCTGAGGTATGTGTGTGGGGAATATCGGTCTGATTTGGAATATTGTGAGGCCTGGTCAATACCAGCAGGCTCATTTCCAACATGAGCTGGTAGTAACAGAAGGAGATACCAGGTTTCATTTCTCAGGGCAGGAGCTGTGCAAATGCTGCCATTTCCTCACTATGACTGTCATCCATTGAGGCTGGTGTGGCTCCCAGCATTAAAGCTATATTGTTCTAACTTTCTATGTTTTATAGTAATGGGTTATACACAATAGATAGCTAATTCGATAGAAAATGTATTTTATATAGTAAAGAAGCAAAGTAAAAATAGATTTTTACTTATAAAAAAGCACATAGGAAAGATAAATTAGCAGCAAAATATCAAGGTCTGAGTATTAGTGAAGTGAAATGAATTAAAACCTCAGGACCTGACTGCTCTTGGGAAACTTTAGTATTCAAGTATACAAGTGTGTTTTTTAGTAAGGTTATAGCTTTGTCATAATGAGTTTGCATGTAGACTTACTGGAAATTAATTCTAGTTCATGATAAAACATGAAATATATACATGTTTCTGGTGAATTTTGGCCCTCAATTCTGTGAAGAATTTGTTTCTGAACTAGAAGGCCAACTTGTTTTACCTTTTTTTTTTTTTTTTTTTTAATATTTTTATTTATTTCTAGGAGAGAGAGAAACAGCGTGAGCAGCGGAGGGTCAGAGAGAGAGGGAGTCACAGACTGAAGCAGGCTCCAGGCTCTGAGCTGGCAGTCAGCACAGAGCCCGACGCGGGGCTCGAACCCACAAACCGCGAGATCATGACCTAAGCGAAAGTCGGACGCTTAACCGACTAAGCCACCCAGGCGCCCCTTGTTTTACCTTATAATGATTTGACTTTTCATGGAAAAGTGCTTGAGTTAAAGCAGGTTCTTATTTATATTCAGCTTTTGCTAAAACACATTTAGTGCAGAATTTAACAACTCTTTGAGATAATCTGTGTGTTTTTAAAGAACTGTGAAACCTCACAAAGTGATTCTTTTATTTACTGAAGCTCCCAATGAGTAACATCTATAAATTTACAAATACTGTTTCAATACTCCTTTCACAAACTGGAACAACTTGCTGTATCATTCCAGTTATTTGGGAAAGAGTTGGTTGGACATATGGACTGAAAGGTAATGGGTCAGTGAGGTTATTCTGGAGGAGTTAAAACAGCACCCCTTAATCTCCGAGGGAATTTATAGTTTCTTAGATGACGGTGAATATACTTTTAGTATAAAGTAGCTATCTTTTGAAAATTCTTACCATCAAAATATCACGGCCTCTATTTTCGTTTTTCTTTCTTTTTTTTTTTCTCTTCTCTTTCTTTTCTTTAAGTAGTAAGTCCATGTAAGCTAATTTTTGCATGGGGAAAATAATTTCTTTGATTTTATCCTTGGATTATTTAGTCATATCACCCTTTCTATGCATATGGGACCATCCATCACAACTCTCTTGGAGCTTAAACTCCTATCAAACATAATCTAATGTATTCAAGGTCTTGGCCAACATAAAAGAATGGATACACATAGTCATTTATTTTTAGCTATATATTTTTTAAGTGATAAAGTGATCCCTTCAGGGAAAAGAAGGCATGGTGTCATTGGCACTGCTTGATAAAGGTACCATTTTTTTATGGCTCATCTGGCTCTTAATCGTGAGGGCTTGAGGGCAGGAATGACTTAAATGGTAATCCCACATTCCTTAAATGCCTAAGGGAGAAATGTGGTAGAGGGGATCCAAGGCTTAGTTTAAGTTCAGGATATAAAAAAGGACCTTCCAGGGTACAGTGAACTGTGAGTATGGAACATTGGCTAAAATAACTTACTTTTTTTAGTTCTGGCAAATTGGAAATTTTTCCTCACTCGCCTGTTGTCCTATTGATTAGATACAAAATTTCTTTGATGGAATTTTCCTAGAGAGAATACGATAAAAAAAAAAAAAAGAGTAGTAATGTGCCTCTAATACCCCACTCCCCGTACTCCCTCCCCTCCCAGCCCCTGACTCCTTAAGAATGAACCCTAGCTGAGTGCTTCTCCACTTGGACCCAGTTGAAACATAACACACTTTCTTATAGGTAGAATAGAATCATACTTTGAAATCTGGCATGAATTTAAGTTAGATCTGGGACAGACTACTGTTCTCCTGGGGTTTTTATTAATGTGAGTTGTTGACTTCAGGACCTTTTTTTAAAAAATAATACCCATTAACAACTCAGGCTATAAATGCATCAGGGCAAAATAATTGGAAATATGCAGGGAAATAACATTCTCCAAGCCCGAAGAAATGGAGAGAAACTTCTTAGGGTAAAAGAGACAGTGACATGTGGTGTGGCTGGAGGCCCAAGGCCGATGGTGAACTTTGGTTGTTTGGAAGAGAGAAGGAAATGAGAAGATCAAAAAAAAAAAAAAAAAAAAAAAAGCATGAAATATGTCTGAAATTTTGAACAAGCAAATGTGTGGTGATGTGGGCAGGAAGCACAGATGTGAAATTGTAGCCCTTGAAAAAGAGGAAATAGAACATAAGGTTTTTGTTACATGTGTGATTAAATCTCATGGGTCTATGGAGAGGAAAATTGAGATGCTGGAGAAACAAATGATGCTGTAAAAATTGAAGTGCGCTGATGGAGGCAGAAGGTGAACATCCCCGAGGGAGATAAGGTTGTTTTAACGATTTCTACTTGGAGCTAGTTTTGAGGATAAGCTGGAACTCCCCACCACTGAAGAATATAACTATCAACCCATTTTTGTAACCACATGTAGTGAATATTCTAGTCAATAGTAGCTGCTGATTCTTGACTGGAAAAAAAAAATCAAGCAATTCAGCAGTCTTACCTTTAAGTACTTCTACTGTATTTGAGTACTTGCTGGGCCTAACACTAAGACTTTTGCTTTTATTTGTTGATGCTCTTCTCTTCTTTCTATACCTAGATTTCAACCTCTTTTTTTCTTCTTTTGTCCATATACCTGAGCTCAGTTATATGAAACTACTTTAGAGCTCAGTTATATGAAACTTTTGCCTGAAACTATTTCAAAAGAGTTTCTAGTAATTGAGTAGTGTGTGTGTGTATGTGTGTGTGTGTGTTTGTATGTGTATATACATACAATATTAAAAATGACTATTAACCAAATCATATATAGTGCTTGGGAAGTCAGAATTGCAACAGACAATGGAATTGGATACAAACATTAATTATCTTATGATCTTTGGGAAGATGTTAGTCCTTCCTATGTATATTTTATAAAATATTGAAATAAAGAACGGGATGACAAGGTTAGTATCATTTTTATATTTCCCAAACCCACTGTCATTTTTGTATGCATGTGCGTGTAGGAAATCACACTGAATCAATTGGTTCAGAGGGTTTTTTTTTTTTAAATTCAGCTTTACTGAGGTAGAATTTGCATACAAAATTTAAAGATACTTAAAGTGTACATTGTGGTGATTTACTATATGTATACATTGTGAAAGGATGCCCTCCATCTAGTTAACGCATTCATCATCTTACTTTTTTGAGTGAGAATATTTAAATTCTACTCTTAGGAAATTTCAACTTATGTAATACAGTATTATTGAGTATAGTCAACATGTTTTGTATTAGATCCTGAGATCTTATTGATCTAGCTGAAAGCATATATCCTTTTAACAACCTCTCCCTATTTCCCCCACCCTCTAAGTTCCTGGCAACCACTTTTCTACTCTCTATTTCTATGAGTTAGAATTTTCTTTTCTTTTCTTTTTTTTTTTTTTAAAGATTCCACATATAAGTGATACCATGCAGTATTCGTCTTTCTGTCTCTGACATCTCATTTAAACATAATGCTCCCAAGGGCCATCCATGTTGTTACAAATGGCAGGGTTTCCTGTTTTTCTTATAGCTGGATAATATTCCATTGTATATGTATACCACGTCTTTATCCATTCATCTGTTAATGGCCATTTAAGTTGGTTCCTTATCTTGGATATGGTCAATAATGCTGCAGTGAACATGGGAGTACAGCAAAGACTTTTTAATACAGATCCCTTTGTTTGGCAATTAGTTGTTGACTGATATTTTTCAGTCAACTCCCTGTCTCCTGAACTGCCCAGCCCACTGCCCTACATCTGCTTCCCCCTTGTGAGATCCTACCTTGCTTCTCGTATGCTGCTTGGGTGGTGTTGGTGGGTTACAAGCTGTGGAAAAGGTGTTATGAAGGAAATACCATGGTATCTTCCATGTTACTGTGGAATGGACATCTGTCAGCAGTGGCACAGACCCATTTCCGTCATACTAGAGCAAGGCAGGGAAAACAAAAGAGGCAGTACTTAGATTGCATAGAATGTTGAGTCCAAAAGACAGAGGTTCAGTCACAATGTAATTGATGATACATAGTTTGCAGATTAGGCAGAGGAAAATGCTTGCAAGTCAATCTGTTGAAAAGTACAGGTATTTAAAGTCAACTTGGAGCAATTGTTGGTAGTAGCTGAGGAAGTTTGCAAATAATAGTAGCAATTTTATTTCATATGCATACACATCTTCATCCCTATTGAGTCATATAGATGAACAGAAGAATATGGAACACACCAGGAGAAAGCTAGAACAAACCCAAACAGGAACAGTTACTTAACTATAGTTGTTTAAGAGTTTAAAAATTTCCTCTGAAGGAGAATTAGAAAGCAATATTAGAATTTCATAATATATTATATATCTGAATATATTATGTGCAAGCCAGGCACCTCTCTAATTCTTAATATTTGTAGTTAAAAGTATACAACCTGAGTTTTACAGTAAAGATTCTGATGTGCAGAATAAACAAAATAGGTAAGAAACATCACTTACTGAAAATGGATTAAATGTGGTATGTTAAAGTGCACTTACCTAACCTTTCAAAAATCACCTTCCAGTATCAGCCATTTTGGTAGGAAGTGGGGATTTACATGGGATAGTGGGTCTTCAAGACTGTGAATCATCTGATTAGTGGTGATTTTATTCAGTCTTAGGTGGAGTTGTGGGACTACAAAAGAAAAGAATCAAACAGCTGTTCATTGGTTGTTAATTAATTAGATTAATGTTTATTGAGTATCTACTATATGTCAGATACTGTGCTAGGCATTTATATTAGTGACTTAAATCCACATGGTCCCTGCTGGTGTGAAGTTCTAGAACAGTGCTGATAGAACTTTTGTGATGATGTGAAAGTTTGTGCTGTTCAGCACTGTAGCCACTAACCACATGTGGCTTTTGAGCACTTGAATCATGATTAGTGTGACTAATAAACTGTATTTAAATTTTATTTCATTTTAGTTAATTAAAAAGTTTAAATTTAGAGAGTCACATGTGGCTAGTGGCTTCCTTTCTGACAGTCCTAGAATATGAAACAGTTTTATGGTCCTTAGTATCTTATTTGTTGCTTTTCTTTTTTCTTGATTATTATGTTTTTTTAAATGTTTATTTATTTTTGAGAGAGAGAAAGAGAGAGAAAGCACGAGCAGGGGGACACAGAATCTTTAGCAGGCTCTGAGCTGTCAGCACAGAGTCTGACATGGGGCTTGAACCCACGAACCATGAGATCATGACCTGAGCCAAAGTTATATATTTAACTGACTGCTCCATCTAGATGCCCCTCTTTTCTTTTTTTAATTTTTATTTTTTAAATATTTATTTTGAGAGAGAGTGTGTTATGTACAAGCAGAGGGAGAGGTGGGGAGTGCCGGGGGGGCGGGGCGGGGAGAGGGAGAGAGAGAGAGAGAGAGAGAGAGAGAGAGAGAGAGAGAGAGAATGTGAATCAAGCAGGCTCCATGCTCAACGCCTTAGCATAGACCCTGGGATCATGATCTGAGCCAAAATCAAGAGTTGGCTACTCAACAGACTGAGCCACCCAGGTGTCCTTGTTTGTTTCTATTCTTATATTAATTTTTATAGAAAGGGGTCCATTAGCAGCAGAACTTTCCATGTTTGGGAGTCCTAGTAACTAGATAGAGAGATCCTCCCATTTAGTCTAATTCTGCTTCTACTAGAGCCCTTTCTTTCACATCCTGCCTCTGAATCTAGTCTTGTGAACATTAAATGAATTTAAAAGTCACTACAACCACAGCATATGTTGTTGATGTTTTGCTAAAATACACAATTGAACTGATATTTTTTGAGGTTACTATTCTTGATTTAGCACATAGGTTAAGTCAGTTTTCAAAAATGGTTTTGAGAGTCACTATTTTCTTTGTGTCTGTGCTTCTTAAAAATAAAATACTAATGGGCAAACTTAAAATGTGAGAACATTCTTTTTTGGGGGCTATTAAGCATATGGAGTGTTTGCATTTTCAGAAAAAAATGAATTAATGGAAAATAAGATTCTGTTATGCACTGGTGAGGCAGCTTTGCAACATAATGTATCATAGGCTGAGTACAATTCAGTCTTTCAGCAGGATTATACATGATCACAGCTTTTGGATTTAGAATTATTTGGCTTAAATGATTTGAAAATAATGTCACTGTTTAAGTTATTCTATCTTCTCTCTGTTCTGATAATGATGTTAATGGTGTGCTTAAGTGAGGCTCTTCATCTCTGATTCTATCTAATTAATTATGCATATATTCATTCAATACATAAAAATCTCAGAAGTTTACTATAGGTTTAAGTTATTAGCAGGATTAACCATTTTACCTTACAAATATTAATATTTAAAGACCCAGCTCTTTTATGTCTTCTTAGAATTCTTTTGCAATGGACTAGCATGAAAGAGAGGACATAGAATTTCTCTGCTTGATTTATCTCAAATGAAATACAGTCCTGCCAGACTGTTACCAAGTTATTTTAAAATCTTTAAGAATGGAGATATATTTTAGTTATTTCAACATAGTGACCTTTAGCCTATGATATCAAGCCTAATTATAGTCAGTAAACATTTATGAATCAAAATGATAAGAAAAATAATAAGGATTGGTCATCAGAGAAGATTGAGAATGTTATACATGTCTATTGGTTATCACTATCTAAAACCCTTTCCACTGCCTTTCCTTAATATAGGTAAGCCATGAGGAGAATTTCAGAGAGCTAAACTTTTGATCTTCAATACGACATTAACACTTCAGCAGGACTTTATGTATCTGATCCTCTCTGAATGTGTTAGGTGAGCAGTACCCTTTTGGAACAGCAAAGGCTGTACATTTCAAGGAAAAATAAAATAGGATGATATGAAAAAGAAGAAAGAGAGTGGGCAGAATCCAGAACAATCTTCTCCTAGCTCAAATTTTGCCTGCCTAGACTTGATAATGAAACAGAATATGATATGAATGAGACTGTCAATTCAGCTCAATATTATTTTCCCTCAGAATTAGTTACTTGAGTGATTCAGTGTTTACAATTTAATTAGAATTTTGTTGATTCTACAAAATTTTTCATATTTCCTATGTATATATATTAAAAAATTATGACAATCTAAAAAATTAAAAGATATTTTTTTCTCAACAGGTGCAGGCACATGTAATTGTGTTATATGTTTACATATCAGCTAAGTAAAATATGATTTAATGTAATATATGTAATGTGTTTATATATATATATACACACCTACTTCCGTGGAATTTAATTATTGAGAATAAAAGCAACTTGCTAGATTTTCCCAGAATATAAACTCCCATTGAAGACTCAGGTACTTAAAGGGAAAAAATATTAACCTTTCCAAGTCCATAGATTTACCACTAGTGAAATTTTGAGGTAATATTTTAATATTTTCCTGTTGACGTAGTTTTATTTATCTTAAATCACCTTGTGTTTATTTGACTTATGAATATATAATACCATAAAAATTATTTATGCTGAAACTAGCCTTTATTTCTATTTTCTGTATTTAGGTTTTTTTAAAGTAAGCATTTTATACGCACATTTTAGTCTTGAGAAAAACCAACCTTACACAGATCACAGAGTACAGTATAAACAAGAATTCACTTAGACATATTAAATCATCACTTTGTATACTTGAAAATCTTAGTTTTGTCAATTTTACCTTAGTAAAACTGAAAAAACTAAAGTAGATGGCTTTGTTTCAGTGTAAGACAGGATTTTTAATTATTGTTACCTGATTTGTTTGAATATATTTGAAACAGATTATGTATTAAAAATATTATTTTGCATCTTTGGGGGAGAAAAAGAACTCTTTTAGGATAAGTGGGATTACAGTGGGGGAAAGCAGTCATGTGGGAATAAAAAGGCTCAGGTTCATGTCCTGGGTCAGGTTCATGTTCCTAATAACATCTCTGTGAGTTTAGGCAGTAACTTATAAATCCCCAAGCTTCATTTCCGTCATGTTAAATTGGAGATAAAATGCCTTCTATTTCTTCTTCATTGACAAAAAAAATTAGTATAATGAATGAAATCATTCTTTGAAACAGTTATTTTAATTCCAAATATTTTGTATCCAGTAAGAAAAGAGGCCAGTTTCTCATTTTAAGTAACAGACTAGTCTTTTGTGGACTGCAGTGGGCTTAAGATGACTTCAGATGGAGGGATAAAGTACTTTTTATGGTTCTATAATCTCATGACCATATCCTTCCTCTGGTTTAATAGCAATAGCAATAAGTAGAACCATAGCATGAGATGTATGTATGTATTTAATCGTATTAAATGAAATGCTGAATTATCTCATTAAACAGAATGCTGTATTACTCAATAGGAAAATTAAGAACAGTTTATATTACAATGTTTCAGAGCATTTCCATCAATTTAAAAAGTTCTCTTTTGCCAGTTTGTAGTCAGTCCTTTGTCTCTTCTGCCCTACATACCCACTCATTTGCATTCTGAACCTGTGGGTTTGCCTTATATAGAAATTTAATATAAATGGAATTATATATCATGTAGTCTTTTGTCTGGCCTCTCTTGTGTGGTATAGTGTTTTTGAAGTTTATCCATGTTGTGGCTGGTATCAATGGTTCCCTTATACTGCAAATAGTTCCTTGTATGGGTATGCTGTAGTCACTCACTACTTAATCTATATTTGCATTGTTTCCTGTTTGAGGCCCTTATGAATAATGCTGCTATGATTATTTGTGTACATTTTTTTTTCTGTGGACCTCAGTTTTTATTTCTCTTGGGTAGATACCTAGGAGTATAATTACTGGGCTGCACTGCATGGCAAGTATCTATTTAACTTTTTAAAAATTGCCCACTTGTTTTTCAAAGTCACTATGTCATTTTAAGTTCTCAACAGAATTGTCTAAAGGTTCAGTATTTTTAAACCCTCACCCCTACTTAGTATCATCAGTCTTTTGATTATGGCCACTCTAATGAGAATATATTATTAAGAGTTTAATTTATATTTCTCTCATGAGTAATGATGTTGAACATTTTTTTCATGTGCTTATTAGATATTGGAATATCTTCTTTGGTGAAATGTTTACTCAGATCTTTTGGCCATTTTTAGTATTTTTTTTTTTTTAATATTTATATTTGAGAGAGATAGACCAAGCACAGAGAGGGAGGGAGGCACAGAGTCTGAAGCAGGCTTCACGCTCTGAACTGCCAGTACAGAGCCCAATGCCAGGCTTGAAATCATGAACTATGAGGGGTGCCTGGGTGGTTCAGTCGGTTAAGCATCTGACTTCAGCTCAGGTCATGATCTCACAGTTCGTGGGTTTGAGCCCCGCATTGGGCTCTGTGCTAACAGCTCAGAGCCTGGAGCCTGTTTCAGATTCTGTGTCTCCCTCTCTCTCTGCCCTTCCCCCATTTGTGCTCTCTCTCTCTCTCTGTCTCAAAATTAAATAAAACCAAAAAAATAAAAAAAAATTAAAAAAAAAAGAAATCATGAAGTATGAGATCATGACCTGAGCTGAAGTTGGACACTTAACTGACTGAGCCACCCGGGTGCTCCTCTTTTGCCCATTTTTATTCTGTTTTCTTATTACTGACTTGTAAGAGTTCTTTATATATTCTGGAACAAGTTCTTTATCAGATATATGATGATTTATGCTTTGCAAATAAATTTTTCTAAATGTGACTTGTCTTTTCATTTTATTTTCTTTGATCTTCTTTTGAAGAGCAAAATTTTTAATTGTGATGAAGTCCAATTTTCAATTTTTTAATGAATCCTGATTTTGGTGTCATATATTAAGAAATCTTTGCCTAACCTAACATCATAGAGATTTTTTTCCTTATGCTTTTTTTTTCTATAAGTATTCTAGATTTAAATTTAGGCTATCTTTCATTTTGAGTTACTTTTTGTGTATATTGTGAAATTGAGGTAAGCTGATAATATTAATTTTTTTCAGGGGGTATGTAGATAGGCATTGTCCACCAATGTTTGTTGAAAAGACTATCTTTTCCCCATTGAATTGCCTGAATTGAATTCCCTTTGTTTGAATTCATTTGATTATATACGTAAGGGTTTTCTCTGTTCCACTGATCTGCGGTCTTATTCTTATGTTCATACTAGACTGTAGCGATTACTGTAATTTCATGTAGTGTTGAAGTCAGGTAATGTGAGCCTAATTCTTTCCTTTTCTTTTCAGAATCATTTTGACTATTTTAGGTCCTTCACATTTCTATGTCAGTTTTTTGGTTTAGATTGTCAAATTCTACAAAAATGTCTCCAGGGATTTTGATTTTTGTGTTGAATTTGTAGATTAATTTGAAGTAAATTACTTTGTTAACAATGCACAAACATTATCTATTTCTCTATGTATTTAGATCTTTATTTTTTCTCTGCAATGTTTCCTAGTTATTTGTGTACAAGTCTTACACTTCTTTTGTTAAGTTTATTTCTAAGTACTTTAATCGTTTTTGACTGTAGTGTATGACTACATTATAATACTGTGTGACTGAATGGATTCTCTCTTTATTTCATTTTCATATTATTGTTTCTTTCTGGTATATAGAAAGAAAGTCAGCATTTTTATCTTGTATTTTGTGACCTTGCTAAGCTTGTTTATTATTTCTGGTAATGTGTTTTTTTCTTCTTCTGTTAATTCCATAGGATATTCTACATGGAGAATGAAATCATTTGTGAATAAGTCCAGTTTTACTTCTGCCCTTACAATCTGATGCTTTTTATTTATTTTTTCTTTCTCTGTTGCATTGACTAGAACCTCCAGTACAATGCTGAATCAGAGGTGTTGAAAATTGACATTCTTGTCCTATCCCTGATTTTAGGAAAGAAAACATCTAGTCTTTCACCAATAAGTATGTGTTAGCTTTGAGTTTTTTGTAGATGCTTTTGTGAGGCTTACAAAGTTCCATTCTTTTAGTTTTTGTTTTTGTTTTGTTTTAGTGTTTATTCATTTTTGAGAGAGAGAGATACAGTGTGAGCAGGGGAGGGGCAGAGAGAGGGAGAGACACAGAATCCGAAGCAGTCTTCAGGCTCTGAACTGTCAGCACAGAGCTTGATGCAGGGCTCAAACTCACAGAACCGTGAGATCATGACCTGAGCTGAAGTTGGACACTTAACCTACTGAGCCACCTAGGTGTCCCTACGAAATTCCATTCTAAACCTGGTTTGTTAAGAGATCTTTCTTTTCTGTCATACGTTGTGATTTTTGTCCTTAATTGATATGGCATCTTATATTACTTGATTTTTAGATCAATCATGCATTCCTCATCTCATTTGGTTATGGTATATTGCTGGAGTCAGTTTACTAATAGTTGGTTAAGAATTTTTTAGTCCACATCCAATATATGAAGGATATTCAGTTGTAGATATCTTTTTTTTGTTACTTGTTTTGGGATTCCATTTAGTGTCCTTTGTCTCAAAGTCTATCTTTTCAGAAATTAATAATGCCACTTTGGCATTTGTTTCCTTATTGGTCTTATGACTAATCATAGCCATGTCTATCACAAAGGTCTCAATTGTCCATTAGTCTCAGATAAGTGTCTAACCCAGCACAAAGCTGCATGAAGGGCTGTGCAAACGATTCAAGAAAGAAGCCTTAACATTAAGTTAAGTTAAATTGCTATCAGGATGCCTCAATCTGTCAGATGCTCTTTGGTAGAGAAAGATCTGGGATTGTTTTGAGATTGGAGTGTACAAAGGCTAATTCTAAATGAGATGAGCTAATTCAGCAAAGCTACTTACTTTGAAGATCTCTCAGTTAGCCATGTGTCTAGGAATAGTATGTAGCTACCAGCCACTATCTGTCAGAGTATGGGTTCATCAATCTAAAATTCAAGCTTATTTATTTAAACAAAAATCCAGTCAGATCTGGTATATCCTGCCAGAAAGATTCTTTTTTAAAAAAAAAATTGCTTATTTATTTTTCAGAGAAAGAGACTGTGAGCTGGGAAGGGGCAGAGAGAGGGGGACAGAGGATTCCATGATCTGAAGTGGGCTCAGCTCTGACAATGCGGAGCAAGATGTAGGTCTTGAGATCATGCCTGAGCCTAATGCCACACAAGTGCCCCAGATTCTTTATGTGAGAAATAAGTACATAGAAGCTGTAGAAAAGGCATTATATTTATCTGGCTATTAATTTCTATCAGAATTATAAGGAGTTTCAGTTGAGGTCAAACTAACTCAGGTGTCCCTGAGGAAGAGGGGATTGAGTTACAAATCTGCTGTTCACCCTTTCCTTTCCATATTCTTTCTGTATTCAGTTTCAGTATTCAGTTATTTTGTTTTAGCTGTGTGTTTATATAAGTTTTATGGTTGGCATATGCTTTTTGTAAACTAATCTAAAACTATTTTTAAAAAATATACAGAGAAGCCGAAGTCACTTCTATTGTGGTTCTTAACAGATATACTTAACCTTATTTTTACCATTGTGTCACATATTTTTTATCATTTATGTGTTCTGACATTTTTTCTTTTTTTAATTTATAAGTTCTACCATTATATCTTGACCTATTTTTTATTGTCATCAGAGATTACTATTAAGGTTGTATAGAATATATTCTAAGTTTAAAAGTAAATTAAGAACATGAAGAGTGAAACAATATCACTCTATATTTTATAAAAAGAAAGCCTTTGGGGCGTCTGGGTGGCTTAGTCAGTTAAGCATCTGACTTTGGCTCAGATCATGATCTTCTGGTTTGTGAGTTTGAGCCCCATGTCGGGCTCTGTGCTGATGGCTCAGAGCCTGGAACCTGCTTCAGATTCTGTGTTTTCCTCCTTCTCTCTCTCTACCGCACTCATGCTCACTCTGTCTTTGTCTCTCAAATATAAGTAAATGTTAAAAAAAAAAATTAAAAAGAAAGATTTTAATCCAATATTCCTTGGGATGAAGAATATTGGTAAAAAGATGAACTTACTTTTATCTGAAGGGAACAGGAAATCTTTGTAGAAGAAGTGACATGTAAATTGGGCCCTAAACAATTGATAGAATACAAATACGTGACACTAAAAAGAAATATGTAACCATTTAGCAATTTTTATCAATTACGTAAAATTATTCATTCTGTATGTCACTTTATGAGAATGATTACTGTTGACTTTTTTGCTATTTAACCTTTGATTCAGAACCTGAATTAATACTCAGAACAAAAATTTTTCTAGCAGCAGGCAATGTTGTTGGTAACAGGTGAAGGCAGCTTTTTCTGGAGCAGAGAAGTAGGTACAGTTTCAGTAGACCACTGGGGTGGGGCTCTGCAGTATAGATATTGAAGAATTGCAGCATCTAGCATGTAAAATACAGGACACAAACCAATTGTGAATGGAGAACATTTTGTCAGCCAAAGATATCAGTGCCTTATATATCTTCTTTGTAATCTACATTTTCATGATTCAATAAAAAGTATAAATCTTCTTCTGAAAGCGTTGGCTTTTTCTATGCTATGCAAAATGAAACTGCCTTATATATAGCAAGGCCTAATAAATGACTGTTGAATTGAGTGAATGCATGGATAAACACAGTTGTCAGATATGGCCCTGAAGAGGTGAAATGTTTAATTTAGTATGTATATTCACTTTCCATTTTGTTAATAAGAAACTACAGACTGGAGCTGCAAGATAACCTTTACTAATGAGAGTGACATTGCATACACAAACAACTGAAACCTCTTTACTAGGCTTGTAAAGTGTTTTCATTTTATAACCAAATTTGATTTGTCCTGCCAAATTTGCATTGCTTTGCTCATTACTATCAATAGCAGGCTCTTTCTTTTTTACCCATTCCCATTTAAGTCATGGAGTAAATTGTAACTTCTTCAGCCAAAGATTTTTTTTTTTTATTTGTAAAGTAATGATGTTACTGATAATTGCTGCCAGTAAATGAGAGTTTTGAAGCTTATAAAGCTGGGGGCCAGATGCTAGGTCATGGTAATTTTAGCAAGGCTCTGACAGTCTGCTTGGGAAACATCTTATTAGCTTTCTTTGGAGTTATCTTTTGAATTATTGCATTTGCTATGAGCCTCTTGCCTTTCACGTTTATTTTATACCTTCGCACTCAGTTATGCTGAGTTTTCTTTTAGGTAGTGCATATGGAAACATACCACATAAGTGCTTTTGCCTAGTATTATAGCATTATGGCCAGAGGGAGTCTTCTTTTAGAATCTGCCATTTCACAGATGAGGATCAGATTAGAGAAGATGTTTTACACACTTGTTGGTGGCTTAATTCTGATGACTTCCAGGCCAACCCATCTCCAGATTCAAGGAACACAGCTAACTCTTTGCAACAAATACTGTGTCCAACTCTCAGCCTTTGGGCTCATAATTTGTGGGCTGTCATTTACACGGCTCCACCAGCAGCTGGAACAGGATGATAGAGTATAGAGTCCTGGTGCTCTGCCCTGATAATTACAAAGGCACAGTCATCTTCTTCCAAGCTTGAGTTTGAACTTTAACTAGAATCCAACTTTCAGGCCAGAGACAATTCATTGAGAGCAAGAGGAATAGAAGGATTTTTAAGGACTTCTATAGACAATTCTTCAACTGCACTGCATTCCTTCTTTAAGAAAATCCTTTGTGTGTGGTGGGGCATGTGTAGAGTATATCATATGACAAATTCTTAAGCTTACTGTTTACCCAAGAGAAGGAATTTTAACTGACAAGAACACATATCATGTATGTGTTCTGTTTTTCTGAATGAAAAATGATTAGCATTTTTCTGGGTGCACCTTCTTACTGGAAAATGATTCTCTCAAGGGCAGGCATCAGGTAGGAGATACATATTAGAAAAAAGAAAGATTAAGTCTCAAAATTAATTTTTCCATGCAGTTTAAATGGTAACTAAAAACACTTCCATCCCAATTGCAGGGAACTAGGGGTTCCCCCATTGCAATATAAGAATGAAGAATCAAATTAAACTCACGTGTGTCCAAAACTTTGTTATTCAAGACATGAAAATAGTTAATACGACTTGACTTGAGTAGAGGAATCGAATTTTTGGCATACCATTCACAACTTTAAAATGGTTGTAATTTTTTGTATTTGCTTCATTTTGTTTTCAGAAGAAAAAAATGAGAAATGCAATTAATATGGTTTAACTCTGCAGGATAAATATTATTATTTAATAATGTATAAAACAACACTATTCTAGCAGCTTCATGCTGGGCAAAGAAATGAAAAAAACCCCAAATTTATGTTTGTGTAAGTATGCATTTAGGACATCTAGTTCTTTATTTTGAGCACAAGAACTCAGTTAACTTTGTTACCTATCAAGTGAATATTTTGGGAGGCATTATGCATATCATATATTTCTCAAAACTCTAAATGCCCTGCAGAATGAATGTAAGACATAAGGACTGAAATCTAAATATATCTTTTTACTGATGGACCATTTCCTTTGGCCACATCACTAATTCTACCAATATAAAGGGTATGTCAAATTAATAATGAAACAGTTGGCAGGGCTGATTGAGCACCTGCTACGGCCAAATTACAGTCAGCAGAAGTCAGTGTAACTGCACCTAGTCTACATGATCATGACCTTCAGAATTAAATTCTGACATCTGAGCCAGGTACTGAAATCAAATTCTATTTCCAGTCTAATCTTTACCCTTCATAATGATGTTATCAGACAGTGAAATCATACTTTTCTGTTTTGTTCACAGGCACCAAGGCTTTCATTCCTTTGAACTTTTTTTGTGTTATTCCTTCCATCTGAAGTGTTCTTCCTGTGCAATTGTATGTCTGATTTGTACTTTGAAATATATTTCCACCTTTTTTTCCTGGTCAAAAATAATCTATTTATATCATTCTCATGGCATTTATTTTCTACTTGCATTATAGTTGTTTTTGACTATGTTCTCTTTTCTGTTAGAGTGTAAATTTTATGAAGACATAAAACATGCTTTAATTAATCTTGTATGTTTTTCATATCACTTTGGAAAGTACCTATTATAGGGATCCATGAACACATGGATTAAAGAACACATGATTCTCTACTGGCAAACACTGACAGTGACTAGCAAACTCCTGTTTAATTCCTTCCTCTTTATTACTTTTTGGTCTTGAGTGCATCCTTGGCTTGAGAGCTTCTATATCTTGAAAACTTCTAAATCTTAAAAAATAGTAATGAAGGGCAAAAAGAGACATGTAGACACAATGGAGAGAAAAAAATGCCTTATGGGGGTATAGAGTACTTTATAGACAGATTGGTAAAGTAGGGTTAATATTAGCTTGCCTCATGGAACTTTTTTTGGTATGTTGTATGGGTCATAATGATGGTGTTAAGAAATTTAAGATTTGAGGCAGCAGTCTAGTCTTTTGTATCAACTGTGTATATTATTGTTCTTACTTAGGTGCCCTTCTCTTTACATCAGAAATATTACAATTTTTATTCATGAACAGTTATCACCAGTAGACGGGTAAACAACTTTAAACAATTAACTCTGTTTTGGGGTTTATTTTTTAAACTCAGAGTGGTAATGAACTGTAATGGGTAAGAAGACTAGATTCCCTAGATGCGAAGCTAATTATCACCTTAAGCTATGTAATTAATCTGACTTTTGTTTCATATGTAAAATGAGCCCCTGCCTTGGGATGTTGTGTGGTTTAAATAAGATAGTATATGTAAAACAGGTAGTGTTTCATTATTACTCTTATTTTTATACTTCTTTCCTCAATTTGGTGCAAGGGTACAGCTATCAATAATGACATTTATTAGGTTGGGGAAACAGCTTCTCACTGTAATTTATTATGCAAGTTTCTTCTTTCCTTTTTCACAGGACTTAGGGAAAAGAATCTCCCTAAGAGCCCTTTACTAATCTCAGAATATCTGATTATATTAATTGCCTTGCAGTTTTTGTATCAGAATACCTGACATATATTTTGGTTTTTAGTAAACTGTAAACTTCCTATCCTTGTGCTTAGATGGCAGCAACAGGACTAACTCTGACTATTAAACAGCCTAGTTTTTATGAAAAGGATGTCAGGAGACTCATAGTTATTAAGGGGGCTAGAGAATAATCTCAAAACCTCAACACTAAGTTTTTAGGAAAAAGACTCCAAATCATACAGCAGCCCAGCCTAAGGAGAAAATGGCTCGGTGGTCATTCTTGCTTCCAGGTGGCAAGATGCTACAGCCCGTGTCCTGCTCACACCTTGTGCTTCCCGTGTCAGGATCGCCACCTCGCGATTCTGCTGTCCCCCGGATGCCTCTACTGCACACTTACCAGCAAGCGGGATGCCTTCACGAGACTGGATGACGTGTGCTCGCGAGTGTGTGTGGGTCACGCGCCTGCACAAACAAGGCAGGAGAGGGAGATTTCCCGGCTCCAGCCTCAGAGAGGTGGGATTCAGAAGACGGAAAATTCCCTCAGAGTTGGAATTGTGTTGAAAAGATGCAGAGCTGGGGCGCCTGGGTGGCTCAAGTGGTTAAGTGTCCAACTTCGGCCCAGGTATGATTTCACAGTTTGTGGGTTCGAGCCCTGTATCAGGCTCTGTGCTGACAGCTCAGAGCCCGGGACCTGCTTCAGATTCTGTGTGCCTCTCTCTGCTCCTCCCCTGCTTTCACTCCGTCTTTGTCTCTCTCAAACATAAATAAAACATTAACAAAATATGAAAAAGGAAAGATGCAGAGTAGATAAAAAATACAAATTATCCAGTGTAATGTCCCCTTTCTGTGTGGCAGGTTATGGTTTTATAATCAACAACGCTGAGTTCTAGAAGCCCTTGTAAAATTTTAGATGAATGAAGTAGTTGCTTTCCATACATATTCTGTGGGCATTAATATATCCTTTGAACTCGTTTTATTACTGTCAAGATTTTAATACTATGGAACAGTCCTTTGTTATCTAACATCAAAGAATTGGGAAAGTACAGTATTTTTTTCTCTTATAGTCTTGACTGAAGCAATTACACACTGAAGTAATGTCTTGTATGTCATTCTGTGTCAGTAGAAATAGTCCTCACTCTCTTATGGCTGCATAGCATTCCACCTCTATGGATGTTAACTTGTTAAAGCAGTTCCCTAAGCCTGGACATTTAGGTGTTTTCAGTCTACTGCTATTAAAAGCAACGCTGTAATGAAAAACTGCATACACAGATCTTTGGCACAAGTTACCCATAGGATAGATTCTCAGAAGCTGAGTTGCCAAGTCAAAATGTGTTTGATTTGATAATTCTTGTTAAATTGCCCTTCATAGAGGTTATGCCAGTTTGCACTTTAACCAGCTATGCATGACAGTACCTTTTTATGCATATATTTTAAAATATGTTTGGGGCATCTGGGTGTCTCGGTTAAGTGTTCGATTTCAGCTCAGGTCATGATCTCACAGTTTGTAAGTTCAAGTCCCATGTCAGGCTCTGTTCTGACAGCTCAGAGCTTGGAGCCTGCTTCAGATTCTGTGTCTCCCTCTCTCTCTGTCTCTCAAAAATGAATAAATGTTAAAAAAATGTTCATGTATTTATTTTTAGGGAGAGAAAGTATATGTGTGTGGTGGAGGGGCAAGAGATATGGAGAGAGAATCCCAAGTGGGAGCTATCCTCAGTGTGGAGTCTGAGTTGGGGCTCGATTTCTAAACTTGTGAGATCATGACCTGAGCCATAATCAAGAGTAGGATGCTTAACTGATTGAGCCACTCACGTGCCCATTTTTTATGCATATTTTTTGCCAGCGCAGAGTGTTTTAAAACTTTTTGAGTTTTGCCAGCCAAAAAAGCAAAAAAACATTACTATATTTTGATGAATTTTAATTTGCTTTTATCTGTAATGAGTGAGACTGATAAAATTTTTGTGTTTGAGAATCATTGTATTTCCTTTCTTTTAATTTTCTGCTCATATAGTTTGATTATTTTCCTTTTGTGAGTCTGCCTTTTTCTTTGATTTATAGTGATCGTTTATAGTTTAGGGAAATTAATCTTTATCTGACATATAGGTTGCACATATTTTTCCATTCTGGTCAAAGTCATCTGATTTTGCTTTTAGCAGTATTCGGCAGTTATCTCCTGACTTACTTTTGGTGAAGTCAACAAAGAGATATTTATCATGAAAACTAAAAAAGAAAAAGAAAAAATAGGTAGCCAAATTTCTCAAGCTGACAAATAATATCTTCTGACTTAGGCATCATATTAGGTAGATTTATTTATTTTTTCCTGAGGACATATGTAGGAATTCAAGACTATTTGAACATATCTTGCCAATATATCTTACATCTTCTCTCTCTTTGGTTGGGCAGGGGAGGATGAGGTGCAGAGGGAGAATCGGAAGCTGGCTCCGTGTTGTTAGCACAGAGTCTCAAGAGGGTCTCGATTTCACATCTGTGAGATCAGGACCTGAGGAGAAATCAAGAGTTGGATGCTTAACTGACTGAGCCACCCAGCTGCCCCATTTTCTGTCTTCTCTTTAAAATTGTTTAATAGCTATTCATTTGTTTCTTAGGCTATAAGGTAAATTTAGATTTATACCATGGGCTACATGATTCTTCATGGCAATTTCCTCATCTAGCACACCCCCACACATGCCTCATTAATTGAGTTTTAAATGTTAAGTCCACCTTGAATTCTTGGGATACATTTCACTTAGTAATGGTGTACAATCTTTTTTTATATCATGCTGAATTTAGTTTGCTCATATGTTGTCATGGATTTTTGTATCTATATTTATAAGAGGTAATGGCCTGTAGTTTTCTTGTGATATCTTTGTCTGGTTTTAGTATTAGGGTAATACTGGCCTCTTTGAATGAGTTGGTAAGTGTTCCTTCCTCTTCAAGGCTTTGGGAAAGTTTGTGAATGATTATTATTAATTCATCTTTAAATGTTTGGTAGAATTGGTCAATAAAGCCATTTAGGACTAGACATTTTCTGTAGGTAGTTTTTTGAGGTCTAATCAATCTCTTTTCCTTTTATTAATCTCTCAGATTTTCTATTCACCCTGAGTCCGTTTCTGGTAGTTTGTGTCTTTCTAGGAATTTGTCTGTCAAATCTAAGTGTTCTAATTTGTTGGCCTACATTTTGTTCATAGGGACTGGATGTCGGTTCACATATCATAGACTATTGCTGTTCTTACTGAGTTTTAGTAGATTTTCTTGAATATATGTTTCTTCATTTTTCTCTCAGGAAAATTGCAGAGGCTTACATTTTTTAGAAAATAACTTTCACCAGTTATGCTTGTTTTGCTAGGGAGTAGGTTTGTAGGCCTTGGTAGGCCACCATTCTGGAAACAGCATTTCTCCCCAGTGCTTGCCACTGAACTTGCCAAAAAGCAGGTATCTGGCAAATATTTATTGGATGGATTTTCAGTAGATGTTAGTTCCTAGATGTATAACTTCAAGAAAGAGATAACAAAGATTTCATCTGTGGGATCTCTTTGCTGTTCTCTCCTTCTTGTGAGGTGCTCAGGACTAAGCACAGGGGAAATGCAACTAATCTCTATTGTATTACTCATTAGGGTTGGACCAGTTTCCTTATCTAGTCTTTAACTATGATGAACCTGATAAATCATATGAGTGCTGAGACCCATTCTTTATAAAGCAGACTGGGAAATATCTTTGTTCTCTTTCTTCTAGGCTCATATATAAATTTTGGACTTTCCAGTCTTTGTTTTTCATACTCTTATGGAAAGAACAGCAATGGTCAAATGAATCCAAGGAAACAGCTTTTCTCACCATGGACTGCAGTAGAGTCAGGTCACATTACTGAGTTCTTCCCAGTGAACTTCCCAATTGGGATTTAAGGTACCAAGCACATTCTTCTCTTTAGGGGCTTAGAACTAGTAAAAAACAAAACAAAACAAAACAAACAAAACAAAACAAAACCAGACACAGAGATTGAAATACCAACTGGATTTATAACTACAAGTGACCCAGATGTCCTGGCTGCACACTAAAGCAATTAAATCAGAATCTCTGAGGGTGGGGCTCAGTTAATCTGGGTGTTTAGGTTCTCCTGCTGATTCCCATATTCAGCCAATGCTGAAAAAGTTGGGGGGGGGGTCCAAGAACCCAGGACATCAATACCACCTGAGACCTTGTTAACCTGTAGCATCACCACGTGCAGGTTCTCGGTATTCCCAGGTCATTCATTTTCATGTTAACATTTCAGAAGCACTCCAAAACAGTACTTTTTAAAGGTTAGCTCTTAAATGATCCACTAGAGAGCTTTCGAAAACACCAGTTCCCGGGCCCTAACTCCATGGTTTCAGATCCAGTCTGCCTGGAATGAAGCCAGGCAATTTGCATTTCTAACAGTTCACAGGTGCTGCCACTGCTGCTGGTACACGGACCACACTTTGTAAATTGGTGTCGAAGACCCAGGTGTTCTCACTACTGAAGAACGTGAGTGGGAGGAGCATTTACACCTGCCTTAGCTCAAAGGCGAAGAGGCAGGCGAGGCTGCAGATGTGCTGGGATTCTTCTCCCAAGGGCACAGTTTGTTAAGATCCTCTTTTGAGAAGAGGGAATGGAGTGGAAGGAAGGTTTGAGGCGCTCTCTGGGATACTTCTGAAAGAGAAAAAGCATATATTCCTGTGACAATGTAGGGACCTCAAGAAGAGACAAAGTGGTTCTCTTCTCTCTGCTCTAGTCTTCCAGAGATGAGATCTCTCCAAAGAATGAGGAAGCCCAGTCCTATTTTTTATATCACATATATAGGATAAAATTTAAAGTGGAGAAAAAAGACTCAAAGTGCCCAGAGAGAGACAAGAAAGAAGAAATGGATTCAAGAGTGGTTTTCAAGCACTCATGCTTTCTCTGGCGTCTGGTCTTCACTGCTGCTGAACACGTGAGTCATGGCAGTATAACTGCTCATAGTCTGAGAATTTCCAATATCAGAACCCCCCTCCTTAGAAGTGGCATGAAGTGTGTATGTTTTGTGTGAGAGAGAACTATCAGGAGAAGCTTTGTCATCCATAAGTGTTAATGTGTAAAGGCAACATTCATTAAAGGCAATTCTCCTAGGAAGATTGCTACTGCTAATATTGAATACAATGTATAGGAACTTTAACTGATATAGCCATCTAATAGTTTTTGCTAGTTTAAAGACAGACAAAGAATTAAGATGTCGTCTCTCTGAGAGTTTTCCACTCTTCCCCCCACATATCATGAGGCTCATTATGTTTTGCCATTAACGTTAATGGGATTTAATGTACACTGGGGCAGAATAAGCCTCAGACTTTGCAAGCTGAAAGTGGTTATGAAATCAATGTTTAGAAATCATGAAACACCTACATGTTATAGAGGCATTTGACAGATTTTCTTAAATTCCCTAACGATATTCACTTATGTGCTTTATTACTTCAAGCCAGTGGTCCTTAGGTCTCATAGGCACAGGGAAAGAAAATAGCTGATATACGTGCTTTTTTTTTTTTTAATGTAAGAAGTAGTTTGTTTTTCCATTTGAGGTCCAAGTCTTTTTTTTTTTTTTTTTTTTTTTTTTTTTTTTTNGAGAGAGAGAGAGACAGCATGAGCAGGGGAGGATCAGAGAGAGAGGGAGGCACAGAATCTGAAACAGGCTCCAGGCTCTGAGCTAGCTGTCAGCACAGAGCACGATGCAGGGCTCGAACCCATGAACCACGAGATCATGACCTGAGCCAAAGTCGGACTCTCAACCGACTGAGCCACCCAGGTGCCCCAAGGTCCAAGTCTTAAAACCGGTGGGTTTTGGGTTTTGTTTTGTTGTTGTTGTTTTTTTTTTTTTGTAGTACAAGCTCACCTATTTTTCATCAACCTTTTACTTGTGGGTTTTAATTAGAAAGGTGGCTAAAAGCTGACTGAAATAAATTTATTAGCTGTAGCCCAGGAAACTCTGTAGGACTTTAACCCAAGAAAAGGGCAGAACCTTAATGTAGCTAAAAAGAAAAATGGCAAATGGAGATGCTTGGTGAGACAAATAAGAGTTAAAATCTGTCAGAGAATATACGTGAAAGATTGAGGCAAAGGGCTAAAAAGTAGTAGGCAGGGGGTAGTTGTGACCAGCATTTATTGATAACTAGTGTGAACAGACTGAGACTGTGGAAAATTAACAAGGGAAGTCAAAGAGGTAGAGAGGTAAGTTGAAAGGGATTGAGGTGGGGGATATAGAATGTATCAGAGAATGGAAGTGGATACTGAGATATGTATACAAAATTTATAACAGAAATTAGGCCAAATCTCACTGTAATATAGTGTTACTGCCTTGTCTCCAAGAATCAACAAGCCACATGTTGTTGTGTGAGGTAATAGTTCTCCTGCTTAGAATATACAAACATATATGTACAATGTGGTGGAAAATCTTGAAAGTTGAATTGGTGGGCATATTTTTCTTTAACTATTTTAAGAGCTGTCAAAGGGAAGAATAATGGAGTTTATTCAGAGCCGAACTAGGGCCAAAGGGAGTGAATATAGAGGTAATTTCCTTCAGAATAAAAACAAAAAAACCTTCTGACCAATTAAAGCAGGTCTTTCAAGCGGGTTGACTGGGGGAAATTCCCAACTTTAGTATTTACCTGCCTTGCCATCATGGTCAATTTAATGTGTTTGGGAGTTTTGGTTTTAGAAATGAAATAATAATTACCTTACTGGGCTGATGTGTGATTCAAATGAAACAGCATATGTAAAATGTCTGGTACAGAGTTGTTTGAAAATAATTGGATTTCTCATGAATATCTCAAATGAAGTACACTGAAAATGGATCTCATTTGAATACATTGCTTTTCAGACTCTTCTCATGTTTTCCCTTAAATATCCGACAAGATTGAGTCCCCTGACCCATAATAGCCTGAACTTCCCTAATTCCGTACATGAAACAATAATTATTTACAGTCATACGTTGATAGTTTGTAAGCTCTATGAAGAAAGGGACAAGGTTTGTGCTAGCAACCATGGGATCCCTAGGATCTAGAATAGCACTAGGGCTTTAGTAAATTTTCAATAAATAACATGAGGGAACTGAGGAACATTGAATTCCTGCTCATCCTAATCCAACTTCCCTTTTTCTCCATTGCCTTGTATGCCTTGATCATGCTGTTTCCTAGTGTTGTAACTCTGTGTGTCTGTGGTACAACTACCTTCAATTTAGTGCATCAGCACTTACCACACTTATATACATATATGGACTTAATGCCTTCCTATTATTGCCATGCAATCATTCTAGCTTATGTAGATCCTTTGTATTTTACATCTAGAGGACCGAAATGGCCACCTGGCTACTTGCCTCCAGCATCAGTTCATTAATCAGCATACCTACTTAGTCGGTCCATAGCTGCTAAAGTTTCCTCAAATTCAAATTTTGTCAAGCATTTTTATAATGATAAAAGTGTCTGTTTCTCTGTGGTCTTCTGTGGTGAATGCTCCTCCTCACTGGATAATACTACCAAAACAAGTCATACTGCATTAGAGGAAAATATTTTAGTCACAGCGAGAAGGTATAGACTGGGTTAACTCAGTAAATCAGGAAAGATGCTTGGGAAAATGGGGAGAAAATCCCTCTTAAAGTGATATTGTGAGTGCCACAAAAGTGAGACAAGGTAAGCAAGAACAGCTGTAGGAATCTCATTGAATGGAAAGGGTTTACGGAGTGTGACTATTGTTGATGCCACTCCCAGGTGTTTGATTAAAGGTCTCCACTTCCTGGTAATGATATTAGAAGTCACATGTAAAGAAATAAGTGGGGGCAGAGCCACCTGTGGTTTAATATCCCCTAGTAAGTTCTGGAGAGTGTTTGGAAGCTATTGGACAAATTGTGATATCATGAGGACATAAACTGATGACTGTAGTGAGCCTGCGAATCAACTCCTGGGGCACTAATCTTTCCTACTGTTGGGATCTTAGCGTAAATGTACTGGATGGGCACGCGTTCAGGTTGCCTCACATGTGCTAAAGCGGGCGTGCACATGTTTCTGCAGTGGAGAAACCCCTGTGTGTAATCAACTACACTGTCGCCCTTCATATATTTGCTTATGCCTCCGTACCTTCACATAATCCTGCCCAGGCCCCAAACTTTACCTCCCCTTTGTTACCAAGTCTTAATTCCAGTGACTCAGAAAGCAGACACTGCCAGGTAATGGTTCTTGATTAGCTTCTCCTGACATTTCATTCTTTCCCCCCAGCACTGTTTGTGCCATTTTGCCTCTTGCAGTATGTGTTTGCTAATCTGTCTTTTGGACTCTTGCTTTATGTGCTTCATGCCTTGTAGTCTAGATGTCCCCTTCTCAAGCATGGGGGCTTTTCTTTTGATTCTCTCCTGGGATGAAACACAGTGGTTACATCACATTTTGTGTCCTCTTGTAAATGTTGACTTGTTTGGATTATACTTGCGGCAAAAGCTACTTTCACCGTTATGGGGTGTGTAACTTCAGTGAGTAGGCCATATCTGACATTTGGAAAATAAGTCCTGGAATAATAAACTGTTTTGCTGTAAGGAGGCCTGTATACTTGAAACCAAGATGCTTGTTTTTCAGCAGAGAAGAGTCAGAGCAAGAGAGATGATGTGCTTGCTCAAGGTCATTCAGAATAGAAACTTGACCAGGGTATCCAGACACCCAGTTGGGCCTCTTTTTGTTAGAGTGCTCTTTCACTGATAAGGTTCAGGTGAAGGTACGTTGGCTGACAATTAACTTAGCTGGGTCAAATCTGCGCATGTTCCATAGCCAGTACTAGGTGATGAAAGAGGAGATAGAATTTGACCAGTATAGCCTGAAATTAAACTGAAAAGAAGATGACATAGCTTTTTAAAAATGTTTAATTTCATAATAACCAATAGATCAAAGTAATTATAGAGCAATAAAAGGTGACCTGAAGCCTCAGATGGACCTGAGGAAGAGATAAGGCTAGAGTTCTTAGAAGAGCCACTGTTTTTCCTGTAAAGCATTTTCTGGTTTTGTTTTCTATTGTCTAGTTTTTATTAAATCAGCTGGATTGCAAACAAAGCTGTGTTAATATAGTTTAGATGCAGCTTACTCATGAGGACATTTTTCCTTACATGAGGAAAAATACTCATTTAAATAACACCAGTGTTGCCCAACTAAAAATTTTAAATAGTATGCTTATGTGTGTCATTTATCCTTATAGCATATTGAGAAACTAACTTTATTCAATCAACATTTAGATATTTATTCTTTAACAATTTAGCTTCCCCCCCCCCCACTTTAGAATCTACACTGCAATAGTTTGAGGTAAAGAAAACACGTTAAGAAATTTTGCTGCCAATGCTATTATTTTCTAGACATAAGAGCTACTTTTTAAAAGTCCTTCAGAGTTCGGAGTGATTCCAAATGGAAGTAAGGTCAAATATGAGTATCACATTTTATTTGTGGGAAACAGGTTTGAGAAATGGTGGGAAGATTTTTCTTTATCAAGAGTTACTAATGTGCAAAAGAAAATCAATGTTTAGGAGAAAATTATAAAACTTTTCAATTTACTACTTTTATGGGCTAAAACTATTAAGTAAATACAACAAGAAATAACTTCAATGTTATACAATGGCTATTTAATGAAGAACAATGAAGTGGGAGGGAGAATGGAAAAAATGTAATAGGAGCGAAGAGCTGAAAAGCAGTAGAAGTAGAGAAATACTGAGGCCGGACAACTGAAGTGGAGAAACAGAGGCAGAAGTTTAGAGAGACAGAGGTGAAGGTGAATCTATAGTGAATATTTAAAATCCAGCCTACAAAGTGTTATTTTTTTTTTTTTAAACCTTTAGGGGCACCTAGGTGGCTCAGTTGGATGAGCATCCAACTTCGGCTCAGGTCATGATCTTGCGGTTCGTGGGTTCGAGCCCCGTGTTGGGCTCTGTGCTGACAGCTAGTGCAGAACCTGGAGTCTGTTTCAGATTCTGTGTCTCCTCTCTTTCTGACCCTCCCTTGCTCATGCTGTCTCCCTCTCAGAAATAAATAAAACATTAAAAATTTTTTAAATAAAAACTTTATAGAATTGACTTTATGGGAAATAGATCTATATTTCAAGTTAAAGAGAAACTGTATTTCAGCTTTTAGTTATCCTAGAGTTGCTAGTAGTACTACCTGTGGGGAATGGACCCTCTTACACTGAAGAAAATCAGAATATTGAATTTTTTTTCTATTCTTTTCAGGACCTTTCACCTTCTATAGGCTTCTTAAAATAACCTTATATAGTTCAGTTTTGTTGGAGTAGTATGTGGAAAATGCCATTGATGTTGATGTGACCACTGGGTATGTGTTGTAAGGGTCAGATGACCTGAATGCAGAGATCCTGGGTAGTCTATGAATTTAAATCTTCCTTCCTGGGTTTGGTGTTGAACTCTGGTGTGGGGTGGGGGGTGCTCCTGTTTGACTTTGTGCCTTTAGGGAAGTCACTTGGCTAAGTTTTGATGAATGTGAATGTTCTACCTTTGCCTTTAATGAAGCTGTGGAAAAGAAAGTGAATTAACATAGAGGTAAACACTTAGAATTCTTAAGAAGGAAGACAAGTTAAAACAGACCGCAGATAGTAATGTAGTAATAGTTTTCTTTTGCCCTGTATGAATTCCTATCTATTTTCTTTTTCCATCCTAAATGATCCAGGAAAATGTTGACTCTGCATAATCACCACTTCTACTTACTCTATTTAGAATTTATAATATATATGTGTGTATATATATATACATATATATAAACTTGTATTTAAATGTATTAAAATATATACTATATAAGCAAATATGATAAGTGAATACATCTTTTTTTTTTTTTTTTTTGGTTTTTGAAAGAGTAAACTTGCTACCAGCTGAGTCCTCTCTGGGATGATCTTTGTTTGAAAACACAGGCAGTGCATCAAAAAGGAATTGGTGAAGAAATGATGCACTATTTTAAGCAGGAGGGGATTTAATACAAGGAATTGGAGGTTTACAAAAAAGAGGATGCTTGGTCCCAGGAATGACTCCCATCCAGAATGAAAGAACAGACTCCATGGGCGAGCTTGTAACTTTGAGACTCACACTAGTATTGTGGTTTCAAAACACTCCGGTGGGTGTTTTGAAAGGGATAGGAGGCCAGAGTTTATAGGTGCTGCACTTGGTGTCATAACTTCTAATCTCCTTTGATGGAGAAGGGATACTAAAGAACCAGACACAAACACCAAACATTTTCAAGATCTTCCTTCGGAGGGGAAAGAGCTGAAGCAGAAGGCAGAGGACTCTTGTTTCACTTCCACCTTCCAAAACTCTATGTCCTAATTTATACTACATGAATTCTACTACATAAATTCCCAGACTGAGAGGGAATGAAATGGGGAACACTAATTCACATTATCACGGAGATGCCATTAGATGGAGTGATGAAGGTGTACTGGTCACATCTTTATTTTACTCTCCATCCTCTCCAGGGATACTCTGATGTGTGGGTGCAGAAAGTTGCTTTGGAGTTGGTGAACTTCATTTTTGATTAATGGAAATAAAAGGGCATAACTCTTAAGAAATGAAAGAATCAGGGCACCTGGGTGGCTCAGTCAGTTGAGCGACTGACCGGCTCAGGTCATGATTTCGCAGTTTGTGGGTTCAAGCCCTGCACTCCAGCTCTGTGCTGATAGTTCAGAGCCTGGAGCCCGCTTTGGATTCTGTGTCCACCTGCATGTCCTTCCCCTCCCTTTCCCCCTCTCAAAAATAAACATTAAAAAAAAATGAAATAGTGATTCCATATAAGCCCTAATTTGTAACCTTTATTTTATATCTCTTACCGAATAAATACTGTCTTTCTAATCCAAACACTGGTGAAAGAAGAAAAAATTACAGAATTATGTATTAATTACATAATTTACTCTTTTAAGTTTGAGTCATTAATTCTTAGTGCATAAAGTTGTAAATTTTAGAGTAGACAAGTTTTCTGGTGGTGAAAGTTGAACAGAACTCCTATGTTAACATGTATCTTCTCTCCTTTCACTGATAACCTAGAATAAAGGTATCATTTGGAAAGATCATCTTATATGACTACATGCAGATGGATTTAAAAAAAAATCTAGCAAAGAAACTTCATAGCATCTTAATTATTCCTGCTGTAGGACACCATGCCTAGAAGAGTTGGTATTAAGTTTGGATCGAGGGAGCCCTAATGTGCTCATGATAAAGAACAACAATGGAAGAAAGATCACATTGTGGGTGGCCTTAGAGAAGAACAGCTTTATTCTTAAGTTCTGGGAGGGCTACTAATAACTGCCACTTAGAACTTTTTAACTTTTGGTGAGTGATCCTGTTTCTCGTGACACTTTGAAGATGAGGATTTTTCCTTAGGACATAAAAATTTGCATATTAGGATATGATAATTTTTTAAAGAATTTGTGTTTTAATTCCTGCTCCTTTTTTTTTTTTTTTTTTTTTTTGGCTCCCAGGTAGGACTCTCTGAAAATTAATGATGGTTTACCTAATTCATTAGACTGCTTTCTGAATGAGAGCATTAAAATGAAGGAAATCCTGATATAAATATGAATCTTTAAGCCATATTGCCAGCTTTCCAGCAAATGCATTCTGTAGTTAATAGTAAAAGATTTTTTCCATGGTATCCTCTCCTGTTATGTTCTCCTTAAAAATCTACCTTGGCCACTCTTTGACCATCTCTCTGCATCTGTCTACCGTAATGGAGATAAATGGACAATCACTCTTAAGCAGTCAATGATTCTTTTACTGAAGCACTTGCCCTGTGAGTGTGGCTCCAATGTCCCATTATTGGGTGGAATGGATGTTCTCACGTAGCAGTTATCCAAGTTGTGATTTTGTTTCCTTATAATCATTTGCAATTGTGTTTGAAATAAGCTATAATGTAATTTTCTCAATTTAATATGAGCTATTTTTAACAGTGGGAAAGCCCTGATTGCAATTTTTTAAAAAAATTTTATCCCTAAGTATGAGATGGGCATCCATGTTTAATCATATCCACAGATTACACCAATGAATAAAAATGTGTTACATTATCTTTAAATGAATGTCAATATGTTCCAAGGTAACCAAGTAATTACATATTGATAACAGTCATTGTAAGTCGTGGTCTCTAGGAGAAAATGCACTTGCATTTTTTAATAAGGTGCAGTATTATAGTCTATTTTAAGATGAGAGTTTTCTGTTTCACATACAGACTATAATACACTCTAATATAGCTCACAGACCTCACAAATAGATAAAATGCAAAATATAAAACTGAAAGTAACAAGATCTTGTACTTTTGGAACTGGGATGGATGTTATAAATTCCTTAGAGCTAATATGAAGTTGCCATTATCTATGACAGACTGTTCGAACTAGCATCCACTTTCCAGCTGAAGCAGATAACAGGAGCTAAGCCATTATCCTGCATTTTTGTAACAAGATATTTTTGGATTTTGTATAGATGCTTATTGTAGTGTGCAAATGAATATGAAAAATGCTCTAGGGAAAAACGATGTCCCTTTTTCTAAATACAATAAAAACATGGAATGGCTGGGGGAAATGTCAGAATGCTCATATTCTGTGATCAGAATTTTTAATCAAATGGGTGAGTTGTCATTTGGACCACCATGTCACACAGCTTCAGCCACTTAGATGTAATGTAACTATCCATTACAACTATATATGATTGATGCTCCCTCTGCCTGTGCTGTGCACACCTGTCTGTCATCCATGGTGGTCCTAGATATCATATCTCTGTAATATTTTCAAGGATGAGAAAGTGCTGGGAAGATACTCTTAGTTGAGATGCTTCAGAATGTATCTCAGCATTCATTAAGTCAATGAACGACTACCATTTTTTTTTTCTTGGCCATAATCTTTTCAAACTCCAGCATATCTTTATAATTGAGTGTACTGCTCTTAAATATGACACCTAAATGTTTATCTCAGGTTGACTACTTGCCAGGTAAATCTAGATAGATTATTACCTCTCTGGACCTTACTAGTTTCCTCTGTAAAGCAGGGGATTTGTACCCATTTGGGGTTTACAAACCTTTAATTCTTACCAGTGGAACTCTTAAGGCTTAGCTGGACTCTGTTGACAAACAATTCTATTGCCTGATTCAGTTTCCTATGGGTAAGTTCTAATATTTAGAAGGGAACTTTAAACCTGGTTTTTCTTGGTAACTATGGAAAATATTCAATTGTTGAAATGCCAGTGTGGTTATTTTCCTTCATACTCTGATTATATTTGAAGTACTATCTCCTACCTATCTTGTTTATTTTCAGGATATATATTTATATACCATATCTTAAGAATTTTGAAGAACTCCAGTTACTCTTTCAAAGAGACTGTAGAGTCAGATCTATTTTAAACTGAGCTTTGGCCACTTGCTAAGATGTGAATCCTCAGTCAGGTTCATTAACTCTCAATTTTACGTATTTGTCAATATTTATAACATTATCCATCTCCTAGCACTTTTGGAAGGATTAAAATAATACATGCAAAATGCTAGCAGAGTTCTTGGCACAAAGTAATTATGGTCCTCCTATGTAAAAATGATCATGAAAGAAAGGAACTCCTTTTGTATTTTTTTGAACAAGAGCCACAGCTGCTTAAGAAGCCTGCATCAACGTTGTTTCCTTCGGAGGTGCTTTGCAAAAATAGTGCTTCCTTGGACTAGCATTTTACCAGAGCAGCCATGTAGGAAAGAGGCTTCAAGGGATAAAGTGAAGGGAAATGAAAACATTTAATATTTTTTATTTTTTAATGTTTGCTTATTTTTGAGAGTGAGATAAACAGTGTGAGCAGGGGAGGGGCGGGCGGAGACACAGAATCCAAAGCAAGCTCCAGGTTGAGCTGTCAGCACAGAGCTCCATGCGGGAGTTCAACTCACTGACCATGAGATCATGACCTGAGTTGAAGGTGGACACTTGACCAACTGAGCCACCCAGGTGGCTTGAAATCCTTTAAACTTGATCAAAGTCTATTTTAATTCCTTTTGCTTTCTATTAAATAGTTAACTTTTATTGAGTGCTTGCTATTTGCTAGTAGTGTTCTAAATGTTTTACACAGGTGATTCCATAGAATTATCACAACAACCCTATGAGGTAGGTAGTAGCTCATGCCAATTTTATACATGAGGAAACTAATGCGTAGTAAGCTTAGGTTGCTCAAGATTATGCATCTAAGAAATAATTGAGAGGTTAAAACAGTGAGTCTGATCCCAGAGCCAAAACTGTTTTGTGCCATATTTTACTTCGTCTGGTATTTGAGATCTTTTTCCACCTTGAAGGAAGAGTAAGAAGTGAGCGAGAACGGTGATAAAGACTTGAGGTTCCCCTTGAGCTTTGACACATGGGCAAAAATACATATCCCCTATATTTCACAAATGAACATATCTAGAATACTGTAATCTTGAACTACTGTCTTTTAAATATCTAGTAAAACCTTCTGGACAATATATACTTCCCTGTTTTTTGACGTCGGACTTGGATATATGGTAAGACTTGAGCAATAGAATGTTGGTGGATGTAATAAAAGCAAAGGCTGAAAATGGGTTTGCTTTGTTGCACTCCTGTATTTCATCATGAGAGGAACTTGGATAGCTATTGGTGGAGCACACCTGGACATACCTTGAAACCTAGAGCCAATTCTAGAGAACCCCTCCAATATAAGCCAAACTCCAGCTAATGCACATTTACAAAATATGATATACCATTGGGGTTTGATTTGTTAGACATAATTATTGAATATCATTTATAGCTACTACAATATCATTGAATAACAATTTTCCTCAAAATTTAGCATCAAAACTGAACTCACTTGCATCAGAGTTGCACTATTAAAGTTTTATTAAGTTTAGAAATAGTATCTGTTTTGAAGTGAGTCACTGGGAAGTAATTTGAGAGAGTGGGGAATAGGAGTGATAAAGAAGTGGGCAATCTATGAGGCTGGAGAAGACCTATCAAAGGTATAAACAGTATTAAAACCACAAATGGTAATTGAGAGGAACAAACAATATTGAAAAGGTAATTAATGGGTTCAAGATGAATGGTCTAAAAATAAGTTGATGGGAATAGTTAAAAAACTCTTATTTTCAGGGGGCTTGGCTGACTCAGTTGACAGAGCATGCAACTCTTAATTTCTGGGTTGGGAGTTTGAGTCCCATGTGGGGTGTAGAGATTAGTTAAAAATAAAAAACTTATTTTCAATTATTTTATTTCCTTTATTGACCATTTTTCCAACTTTTGTTTTATGGAAGTTTGGGAATCTGAGTTTGCATGTCCTTTCACTTTTAAAATTTTTAGTATTTTAGAAGAGAAATAGAGTGATAATGGGAAGGGGAGAGGCAGAGAGAGAGAGAGAGAGAGAGAGAGAATCCTAAGTAGATTCCATGCTCAGTATGGAGACCAATACAGGGCTCTGTCCTACGACCTGGGGACCATGACATGAGCTGAAATTGAGTCCATTGCTTAACCAACTGAGCCACCCAGGCTCCCCCCTCTGACTTTTTATAATAAAATGTTTTAAAGCTTTAAGATTTGTGTTGAAATTTACTTGGAGAATTCAATGGAAGATTATCTCATTACCACATTCTATAATTAAGTTTTTTCCTGTAATAGTTATTTGAAAACAATGTTACTTAAAGTTCAAGTTGATTGTAGCATCTTAGCCTTTGTAGTCTGGTTGTATATATAGTGTTGGTGATAGGGGTATTGATAACATAGTTGATTTTTCTCCGTGTGTGTGTGTGTGTGTGTGTGTGTGTGTGTATGTTTTTATACTTAGAGTCTGGTGGGAAAGGGTGGGTAGCCTACAAAGATTCTTCCGTGTATGCATGTAAAATTTGCCTGTGTGGAAGAGGGCTAAATTACCCTATATAAAGATGTGAATGGATTTGATGGGTCAAGATGACTTTCATGTGAGAGCAAATCAAGTAAGACTGACATCAGGGTCGCCAAAAAGTTTGAGGCACTAGCATGTCCAAGTAAATATCCAATTGAAGATTTCTCGGATGTTTCACAAAAGTAAAACTCCTTTGCCCCAAACCTTCAGTAGTCTGCAATTTAGGAAATGCCACTTTGAGTAACTTCCTGGTGTGTAGGTGAGGATGGGGATAAAGAAAATGAATTAAGATGTGTATATGAGTCAATTAAGAATAGAAAGAAAAGTATCTGTAGATGGTGGTATATGAGTGAGATTCAAAGTACAGTGGAATGACTGCCTAACTTTGGGGGCAGTGGTTCTCAGTTATGGTTGAATTCACCTGGGGAGCTCTAACAGTTACTGATGACTTCATCCCACCTTTAGTTCGATGATTTCATCCCACCCCCCAGATATGTAATGTAATATGCCTTGGCTATAAAAATTTTTATAAAGCTTCCTAGGTTATTCTAATTTACAGATAAATTTGAGCAGAATTGCTCCTGTCTATAGCAAAGATCTCCTGACTACTCCTTAGAATCACCTGGGGAGTAGTATATGCCAATGAGTGTACTGTACTCCTAGAGATTCTGATCCAGTTTGGGGTGATCCAAGGTATCATATGTTTTGAAAGCTTCCCAGGTGATTGTCATGTACAACTAGCGTCAGATGGCATTCTAAGAACATTGGAATGGTTCAGTCTGCTGATCTGTGGAAAACAGTGCCCCAATGAGAATACAGGGTGTTGAGGTTGGTACAAGGGGCAGAGATGGACATGGGGCCCTTTATGGCAAGATAAAACCTTTACTTAAGTCTGGTTAGAGGATTAGAACTCTGATATCCACAAACTAATGGATGCTTACAAAGCCACAAGAAAATAGTAACTCAATACTGGTACCTCTTCTGGATTCATGGGTGCTGTGAGCTCAGGATTGCATTCAGAGTTGCAACTAATTGCGTGGAAATGAGCCTTAGGAAAAAATTGCCAGAGTTCAGTGATACTGGGTTGCCAGGTTTGGCAAATAAAAATACAAGATACTCAGTTAAATTAGAATTTCAGATAAACAGCCAATACTTACTATTATGAGTATATCCCATGCAATTGGGCATAACTCTACTAAATTTGCTTATCTGAATTTCAAATTTACTTCTATGTCTTATTTTAGAGAGAGCATGCATGGAGGAGAAAGGCAGAGGGAGGGAGAAAGAATTTTAATTAGGCTGTGCACTCCGTGTGGAGACCCATGTGGGGCTAGAAATCAAGAGTCAAACATTGAACTGACTGAGACACCCAGGCACCCCTGTAACTATTTTATAAGGAATCCTTAGGGATAGGCAGATTTTGTTTGTTTTTTAAGTTCTAAGGACTTCTGACTCCATGAGCTTTAGGAAGTACCTGCTCTAAACAAAAACAAAAAAAAAAGTACCTGCTCTATGCAGGAAAACTTGGTTAATCCTGTTGAGCCTAATTACTTAAGATTCCCACCCCCTGCTCACACCCCCACCTTGGCTTTTAGGAGTTCAGGACACAATAATTCAATAAAAAGCAAGAGAACATTTGTAAATAAGCAGTAAGCTTCCCCAAGTGCTCTGATCTGCTATTTAACTCCAAATTGCATTTGTAAGCTACATGGCCACATGTCACAGTGGAAGCAAAAAATAGCACCAAAAATACAAAAATGTGATGAAAATAATTTTGAGGTCATTTTTAAACTTGATGTCTCAAATCCATAGTTGTTGCTTCCCATGAATACATATTTCTTAAAGTTGTAGAAAAACATCTTTGGTATTCTTTAAAAGGGAGAACAATTAGAATATTCACTCTCAGCTTAATTCAGTAACAGTTGAGTTAGGTTTATTGCATTTTACTTCTTAGGACCTTTCATCAAACTGTGTAGAAATTCATAGCTTGAGTAAAGGCATACGATTAATAAAAACATAATAACTTTTGAGTAAGGAGATTAACACATTAAAAATTGAGTTTTGGATAGAAAAAGCCTAAAAACCTTCAAAACATTGCTTAAATTCTGAATCTAACAGGAATATAATTGCAAAATTTAAAGCTAAACTTTGATTTAAATGTTTTACTCAATGTATTCTTAGGGTAATACTGAAGTGATGCTCTTTAGAAAGTAAAATGAATATAGGTAGGGGTGCCTGGGTGGCTCAGCCGGTTGAGTGTCCGACTTCGGCTCAGGTCATGATCTCACGGTTCGTGGGTTTGAGCCTTGTGTCGGGCTCTGTGCTGACAGCTGGCTCAGAGCCTGAAGCCTGTTTCGGACTCTGTATCTTCCTCTCTCTGATCCTCCCCTGCTCATGCTGTCTCTCTCTCAGAAATAAATAAAACATTAAAAAAAATTAAAAAAAAAAAGAAAGTAAATGAATATAGGTAAAAAGCAAGGATTAAGATATGTCAATATCCATTAATGATACGAAGGGCTAAATGATAATAAGGGATATAGTATTGATCCAGCAGAAGTCACTTAGCATCTCTGATACTTACACACAGGTACCATTTTTAATTAGAACTGTTGAATATAAGAATGAACAACAAAACCCTGGAATGTATGTATAGTGTATTTAGAAACCTGGATAGGAAATTGAAGGTCTTAGGGACACAGGTGGTGGTTTAATTTCTTCTAATTGAAGGTGGGTACTTAGGAAGATAAAGAAGGAGCTGAGAAGTAAACAGCTGGCTCTGTAGAATATGTCAAAGAACAGAATTTAGTTTTCTGGACCATGATGCATGATACAAAACTAATGCTCCTGGCAAAAGAAAGAGGACATCTAATGAAGAGTGGGAAGAACACGCTTGGCAGAAGACTTGCTGACCAGAACAAGAAGGCATTGATATATGAGTAGGGTAGAGAAGAAGGACCAAACAAGCTGTTAAATTATACCCTATGGAAGAAAACAAGCTGACTTAGGAAGAATAAAAATAGTAGAGAGATGATTAGTAAATTTAGAGTGTAACAAAGATAAATGTCTGTGGCTTTATGTTTATAGCCATATTCACATAGTCTGGGTAAAGATAACCTTTTAAATAAAAGGTAAATAATATTTGAAGGATTTCATTATGACTTAATGGGAATGAGAACCCTGGCTGGGTAAGGCTATTTGACCCTGAAATCCCAAGTTGTTGTTGCTATTTCAAAGACCCTATATAACATAGACAAACATGAGGCAGGGCCTGCCTAAAGAATTGGCTGGTGAATTCCCTGATGAGGGAAACTCTGCAAAGGGTTAGAAGTGATTTTTTTTTTTTTTCTATCAGCAGTACTGTAGGAAGAGAAAAGTGGCATGTTTCTAAAGAAAGACCTTTAGATTTCTCCTTGTTCCTTCCACGTAGACTGACTTCTCAGCAGTTTTCAAACCTACAGAATGTAGAAGACAGCTCAAGTCTTGAGGAGGATGAGAAAGTCCAGATCCCTGTGATAAAGACTATGTAGCAAGAAAAAGAGGATGATGATCAATCCAAAACAGAGGCCACTGGGAACATGGTAAAAACAGATCTGGACTTAGGCAGCATTTGGTATTTCAGGATCCACAGGTCTCAATGTGTGCCATGGGCTTGAGAGGTCAAAATCTAGCATGCAGATTTTGTAACTTTATTTTCCCACAGCTGCATTTCTACTCTGAATTCTTACTGCCTTCTGAAGAGCAGAAGAACTAGTCTGCTTTTCTCTAGGTAAATACAGGCAATCACATTAATGACTTCAGCCTTTTTGGGTATAAACTACATCAAAGGCAGTAATTGCTCAGATATTTCAGGTTTAAACTCTATCACATTTAGGATTTCTGAATCTGTTTACCTACCTCCCCAGGCTTGGGGTTGATTTGCCAGGGATAGGAATAGATGAATTGCTGCAATGTCAGTAGGAGAAGGAGGCATCTACTTTTGTCTTTCTTCTTCCTGACTTGCACAATTGGCAAGTCACGATCTTCACTTATTGGCATCTGTCTTTGCATTTGCTCACATATCCAAGGCCTTATTATGATCCTGGCATGGATGGTCGCTATCACCTTGCTCACAAGCTGTACTGCCTCCACTCCCTACCAGCTTTCTTACCTGTCAATGTTCTTACCTGTTCAAAGTTAAGGGTGGGGTTAAGCTGATCTTCTGTAGTTGGGGCTGTATATATATGAGTACTATGACATTTTTACTTCTGACATCAATTTCAATCATCTCTATTGTTTATCCTTGCCGTTGTGGGCAAGGGAACATGGATGGGCTTTTTCTCGCAGAGCTTCCACAGTCTTCTAGTCTTGGATCTCCAAATCTAAGAGCCTCCAGTTTTGTATTTTATCCTACCTGTAATCTAGGCATGAATAAGGGAAAATTGTGTTCTGTTACATATACCAATATCCATTCTCTTGCTTTCCAAATTTCTTCCTTCAGTGGCTCTCTCATCCATTTTTGTTGGGGTTAGAGAATAAAAAACTTAGGTTTTTTTTTTTTAACCAAATTTGTCTTAATTAGGCTTCATTAATGCTTTAAAGCCCAGAAACTATTATTGTCCTTTCACCTTGATAACCTTATTTCCTTGAGGCAATGCTAAATGGGGATGCTTCAAATGTTTAAGATCTTGGCATTGAAGAAATAGTGTTTCACATCCTACTACAAGTATGTTTTAATTCTAGTTAACTTCTGTTTTGATAAGTTTGTATTAAAGTCATGGACAAAAGTTGTCATAAGCATGCCTGAATATAAACTTAAATTTTTCAGAAGGGCATATTTATTGTAAAAAAAAAAAAAAAAAAAACACAAAACTAAACTCCATCTATAAAAGTTTCTAGAAAATTCTCCTAGCAACAGTCACGTTGTCTTGAAAAAATGACTTAATCTCCCAAATTCTCAATTCCTTCATCTGTAAAACAGGAATAGTACCTTGTACCTATTTAATAAAACTCTCCCAATGATTACATGTTTATAAAATATTTACCTCCATGCCTGAATCGTGCTAATTACTCAGTACTTGTCAGCACGATTTTCATTGAAATCTAGGGATCTTGGATACAAGTGGGTTGCAGAGGGAAGATCAGAGAAACATGTAGATAGTTGAGAGAATATTTATAGACAGCTGGAACAAATTGCCTTTCCCTCATATCCACCAACCGTATAAAGAGTGTTTGATGCATAGTAGTTCAAATGAATGCACGAATACTGTATCTGTTTTATTTATGTACATTTGTTTATATATATACATTTCTTCCATGTCTAACAAAGCTAATGGAGCCTAAAAAAAAAGAAATCATGAAGGGATAACATTTTTAGGAAGGAAATCTAAAGAGAATGTTTACTTGAATGATTGGCATTTATGGTGTTTATTGTGATACAGTAACATGTGATATAAACAGTTAAAGGAAGGATGAATCTGATTTATTTAATATAGATGTAGAATAGTCTTTTTGATTGCATGCAAAATGAATGAGATACCTAGGAAATCTCTTGAACCACTAACATTTTCATTTTACCTTGAGACTTACATGGGTCCCAGTGATCTAAGTTGTTGAAGTAGTGGAGTTTCTGTGTGGAAGTAGAGGTGGGTGCTGGTACCAAAGTCTTGTAGTAGAGCAGGGTACCACAACTAACTACTTTCTCCCTAGTTAGGGAATCCTAGCAATATTGAGGTGGGTAGGGAAAAGAGCCATAGTTCTGAAATCTTCCAGGAATGACTTTAAATACAATGATAAATATCCCTGTTTTGTTAATCAGGAGGCTCCCTTTTCATGGTCCAAGGAGGAATGATAAGAATTACAGCATTTTTAAACAATCATGGAACTACTTAAAATAGAGTATGGCAGTTAGGGTTCTAGATATAAGTAACAGGAACTGGCCATAGCTAAAAAAAAAAAAAAAAAAAAAAATAGAATTTGATAAAATGTTATTAGAGAGCCTATGGAAACTGTAAGGAAGTGAGAGAAGGTTTGAAAGACAGACTACGGTCAGGACTCTAACCTAGATCTAGTCCTAGGCACTGTCTAGCGCCAGGAAAACCGATGATAGGGCTGGCAGAAGTGTATATATCATTGGCTTGGTGAATTGAAATATGAAATGAAATCATAAGACAATTTGAGATGCTCTTGAAAGTATTTTAAATCCATAATCCATTTTATATACATAAAGTTAAATGAATCAAATGGGGGTTATTAAATAAAGCAATATGTACTTGTAACTGTATAATGTAGAAGTAATAATAAAATTAGTTCCCACTTACAATCTTACTGTAAGATCTCTTCTTTTAAGAGATTTTCTATTAAAGAGAGATATATCCCTATTAAAGAGATTTCCTATTAAAAATTGGAACTACCTTTCAATTCAAATAGAATAAATATGGAAGTATAATATACATGATGGTCTGTATCCTGGTGCTTCACTTAATCAGATGTACATGATGTACCTAATACATGATGTAATTTGGCTTCTATCAGTACATAGAATCCTATCTCATCATTCTGGAGGCTCCATAGCATTTGATTGTTTTAAAACCACAATTTGTTCAACCAGTATACAAGTAATAGTTTGTAATTACTTTATACCATGTTTTAGTGAACATGCTCTTTCACATATATTTTAGGTACTTATGTGAATCTCGATTGGCTGAATTTCTAGGAGTTCAACTATAGGGTTGAAGAGGGAAGCATGTTTAAAAACTTGAAATCTATTACTAACTGGCTCATAGAAGGCTGGTCCACTTTGTAATCACAGCAACAGAATGTTGGGGGTGGGGGGGAGGGATTCCCTGTCACTTGAATGTATTTTCTATTATCTCTAGGTAATAATATTCAGAGGAATTTTACTCTCAGAGATGGCTGACTAGATAAAGCTGTTCTGAATTTTTATTCTCTCAAAATAACTGAAAACAGAGGGACAAGATCTAATCATACTTTTTTATGTTCTAGGTATTCTTCTAAAGCTTTTGTTAATGTCATTTATTAAAAGAATTAAAGTATGGCACTAAACTGTAGGTGGAAAAATGGGCTAACTTTTCAAAAAATACTGGAGACTGAATAATCTGATAATCATTGTTATTAAATCAGATAAGTGTTTTCCTCAAGAATGACTTAGTGCTTGAAATTTCAAGACAGGTTTTCTTTCTTAGTAAATTTAACAGAACATTAAAACAAATGTTTTCTTCTTTAAAAGGAAAAAAAGTAGTCTTCAGAAATTTAATCATGTTCTATTCCAGTCTAATTATTTTCCTTTGGAAATAACATGTTGGATTGAAACTTTCCTGTCTAATGAAAAAGTAAAATTTAAAATAGTAAATGACATAAATAAGACCTGTACAAATTGTGAAAGAGTAGATTTATATTATATATAGTTCAGCCTTTTCTCTACACTAAACATTTATTTAAACAATTATTTAAATCCACATTAAACATTTTAATACCACTGGATAAACTGGTTGCTCCTATTGGTTTTTATTTATAAATGCAATAATTCCACAAAAATAACTGACGTGCTGAAATATAATTTTCATTGATGTAGTCAATTATACATCCCACACAGGGATCAGCATATGTGCTAATTGCATCTGGTGTTTCGTTTGCCTTTATATTTTAGTAACAAAAATGAGAATTTGATAAAGGAAAAAAATCAACCTTCTCAAATGGTTACCTCTTCAATTTTGAGTTTGATTTTTCATTTTATCTTAAGATTAAACATTAGAAATGGGGCAAATCATTGGGATAAACACTTTGGGAATCTTGTTCATTGTACAGTTTGGCACATGTTATGGGTGCAATTCCTACAAGGATAAAAATGACCCACATTGAAAAGAGAAACTGTTTTTAGGGTCACATGATTGGTTATAACTCTGTTATAAGCAGGGGAGAAAAGTATGTTCATGATTTGTTTTAAATACAATATTGTTTTGAAAATGACTATGATCATATTGATAACTGTTGGATGTAAATTTTCGTAAGGCCAGACTCTGGTTTCATGGTGTAGAGTATCATGATGTAGTGGGAAGAAATTGACTTGAATTCCATAAGCATCTGGATTATAATACTGGTTCTTTTGCCACCTATCTGCTGAGTGAACTTTGGTCAATTTATTGAGCCTTACTTTCCTGATCTCTAAAATGGAGTTAATGATACCTACCGTAAAGGGTTGGTGTAGGTTTTAGGAAAACACATGTAAAGGACTTCAGGTAGTATTTGGAAGGTATTCAATGTTGGTCTCCTTTTATCCAATATCCACTCTAAACCTTTCATGCCAGCGAATCACCATTTTCATGAGCCTATTTTTCCATCTCTATCTCTATATCAAAACAGAGATCCTTACAGAAGAATTACTATATCCTCTATGAGCCTCAGGGAAGAAATTCACTGAAGCCTTGGGAGTTTTTGGGTCACATGTTTTATGTAAATAATTTTAATATTAGTGTAGATGTCATGCTTTAATTTGCTGCTTAAAGGACCTCTTGATCTAAAACTGCATATCATTTTTATGTTATTATACCAAATGTTACACTAAGAAAAAAAGATTCAAATTTTTTTCATCATGAGCACTAAAAATTACAGCATGACATTAAGATAGTTGCAACAGTTCTTGTTCAAATTATTTCAAAATCGTGATTTATTTTTCTATCTTATGAATATTCAACTCTTCATAAGTACCATTGTCCTGTTTATCTGCTGTGTATCAGATTAGTGTACAGACTAGGTCCCCTACACATTTTTTTTGTCAGACTTTGATTTCTTTGTTGATATCTTGTTACATCTTTATAGCATCAGTCCATAGAGGCTGCTCAAAATTTTCTTCATTGTCCTCAAGAATTGAATCCCACCTTTGCCCTACTTACTTTCAAAAGATCCTCTTGTTGCTCTTTCAGACTGCCTCTATCCTTTCACTCCATCCTGTGCTCTACTTCATACATCACCTACGTGGTGGGATGCTCAATGATTGCTTACCATTGAGTAAAGAAAATTTTTCCCAAGTGTCCCTTCAGTCACAACTTGATAAAGAATCTTTTACTTTGTGTTTTTTACTAAATGATCTTAAAGCTCTTCAGCCTTGTATTCAAGACTCCCTCTGGATACCTTTTCTCACTCATTTAGTGAAATGTAAAGCAAAACTCAGTGTAGAAGGATTTTGAAAGTTTCCATATTATTTGAAGTTGCAAAACTTATTTTGTGTTCTCCAAAAAACTATAATACTCTTGCCATTCATCCATACCCAACTCAAACTCTAATGACAAATATAGAAGACATAATTATAACAGTATGTCTGAGGGTTCATGCCTATGTTAGATTTCAGGTGTCTCCCCCCCACCTCTCCCCCCCACACAGTTAGGTACCTTCCTACTCTAGTCTTCATTATACTAACTACATATTGTCTACATTTATTCTAATGTTGAGGCCAAATCTCACATTTTAAGATAGAAAAATCTTAGTCCCTCTTAGTCCCTTTTTTTTTTAATCAGGAAAGAACTTAGAAGTATGTAACAGAATATAGGGCACATGTGAGCACTTTATGTACCAGATGGTGTTCCTTTTTGCAAGAACGATTTCATTTTCCCAGTAATACAGTGATGATTATTCTTGTTTTCTAGAGTAGGTCATGGATCCTTTAGGACCTTAGGCCATTTGCTCATGGCCACACAGCCAGTAAGTGGTAGAAACGTGATGTGAACTCAGATTCTCTTGGCACCAAGTACAAATTTTCTCTTCCATACATGCTGCAAAAAACTTACACAAATAATAGAATAGATAACCCACCTAGGAATGAGTGGGAAAGCATTAATATTGCAGGTCATATCCTTTTGATGTTTCTCCCTTGCATAATTTGAAGGCTGGTAAAGGCTGGTGAGTGGCTCTAGTGGAATTTTTCACAGCTGCTCTCTTCTTTCTGGTATTTGTGACTCTATAGGTGACCATACCTGGCTATAAGTCTTAGCATTATCTTGAAGAATTTCTGCATATGTTGGTCAATGAGCATAGCTGGGTCATTGCTGCCATCTCCCTATTGGATTTGCATTTGGAGTGATAGATTTCTTTTTTCTTTATTAAAATTTTTTTTAATGTTCATCTTTGAGAGAGAAAGAGCATGAGCAGAGGAGGCACAGAGAGAGGGAGATGCAGAATCTGAAGCAGGCTCTAGGCTCTGAGGTGTCAGCACAGAGCCTAACACCAGGCTCAGACTCACAAGCCATGAGATCATGACCTGAGCTGAAGTCAACACTTAACTCACTGAGCCACCAAGGTGCCCCTGGAGTGATGTTTTCTTTTCTTTTCTTTTCTTTTAATGTTTTATTTATTTCTAGGAGGGAGAGAGACAGCGTGAGCAGGGGAGAGTCAGAGAGAGAGGGAGTCACAGACTGAAACAGGCTCCAGGCTCTGAGCTGGCAGTCAGCACAGAGCCCGACGCGGAGCCCGAACCCACAAACCGCGAGATCATGACCTAAGCGAAAGTCAGACGCTTAACCGACTAAGCCACCCAGGCGCCCCTGGAGTGATGTTTTCTAAGCTAAAACTTGGCAAAGCAGGTCTGAGCTGTGACTTATAATGTCTGTTTTACAATCTAGCTCTCCATTTTCTACATAGTAGTGCTGTTTTATGCTGGAATGGTTGCCCCTGGGATAAAGAAAATATTAAGTGACAGACCATCTTTTTGCAAGTCATGTTACAAAGGGCTAATCACTATAGATCTCTCTCTCTCTCTCTCTCTCTCTCATACACACACACACACACACACACACACACACACACACACACACACTAGAAATTGAAAAGAAAATGAACAACCCAAGAAAAAAATGGGCAAAGGCTATGAAAAGACAATTGCAAGAAGTAGTAGAAATTGCATTTAATTAAGCATTTGAAAAGGTGTTCAGCCTCACTTATAGTATGAGTAAAAATTATATCATGGTAATCATTTCCTAACTATCAAATTGGGAAAAGAACAGAAATTTGAAAATCTTAGACATCTAATTTCTAGGAGTGCAAAATTCTACACTGCCTATGGAGGAATTTGAAATATCTAACATTACAAAAGTCTTAATCCTTAAATGTGACAATCTTCTAAAATGCTTATTACAGATATACCTGAATAAATACAAAACTTTATGTATGCCAGTTTATGCATTGAGTTCCTACTTGATACTTAGGTTGTTTAGCAGAAGAACTGGTTGAGTAGACTGTGATACATCTAGGTAGTGGAATATGATATAATTTTAAAAAAGAATAAGGACATTATTGGGGCACCTAGATGGCTCAGTAAGTTAAGCCTTCAACTCTTTGTTTCAGCTCGGGTCATGATCTCACGGTTTCATGAGATCTGAGCCTCACTTCTGGCTCCATCTTAGTAGCGCAGAGCCTGCGTGGGATTCTCTCTCCCTCTCTCCCTGCCCCTCCTCTGCTCAGACTGTCTCTTAAAATCAATAAATAAACTTAAGAATGAGGACATTCTCTGTGTATTACTGAGAAGAGGAGGACATATTCTTAAAAAATCATTGGGAAAACAACAAGCAGAATAGTGTATGCTGTATGTTGATTCTTGAGTAAAATAAGTGGAGGCAAATATTCTTATAACGGTAAGACACAGGAAAAAGTTACAAAGTGTGAGAAGGAGGGGATAGTAAGGGAAGCAACATTTCTTTCTGTATTTTTCCATGTAGTTATAACTGGAAGCATGTAGTGGATTACCTATTAAGAATACAACACAAATTAACAAGTCCCTGATACTAAAAGTAAGTACAAAGAAATCTACCTGGGTATTGAATTAATAATACCACATGGAGAGAGGTTTTATTTCTAGCAACATGAGAATATATACATATATATTTTTTTGAGAATATATATTTTTTGATGACACATGCTTAGTGAGGGTAAATTCTAAGGACAAAAAGAACTATAAATATACTTTAAACTTTATTCAGTAGTTTAATCTCTTTAAACTTTATTTTTATACAATTATCAATCATAACTAAGAAATAATTCCTCCTTCATGTATCTTTCTGTAGTGGTAGTATTTTGCATAACTATAATCATCACAGCTAGAAAACTGATATTAACACAATTTACCAGGTTTGTTCAGATTCCACCAGTATTATATGAACTCCTCTGTGTGCATTTGTGATTATGCAACTACTTTATAGTCACAGCTTTCTCTTACCTGATAATCACTAATCTCTTTGGCATCTCTCATTTTGTCCTTTCAGAATATTACAGAAATGAAATTATAGTATATATCCTATGAGAATGGCTTTGTTATAAAACCTAACATAATTCACTTGAGATAAATCCAAGTTATTTCATGTATGCATAGTTATTCCATTTATGACTGAGTAGTATTCCAAAGCAAGGGTATACCATAGTCTGTTGATTCACCTGTTGAAGTACATCTGGGTTGGGTTTGTTTTTTCATTTTTTTTTTTTTTTTTGTCTGTCAAAAATAAACCTGACAAGAATATTTATGAGCAAATTTTTGTGTGAATGTAATTTTACCTTTTTCTGTGGTAAATGCTGGGAGAACAACTACTGGGTTAAATGCTAAGTGTGTAATTTGTTTTGTAAAAAACCGTCATATTCTTTTCTAGAGTGGCTTTATCATTTTATATTCCTAGTGGCAATGTATGAGTGATAGTGTTTCTCTACATCCTTTTCAGCATAATTCAGTGTTAATCACTAATCTATCTTTTTACTTTAGCCATTCTGGTAACTGTATAGTGCTACCTTATTGTGATGTTAGTTTGCATTTCTCTAACAGCTGATGATGTTGCAAATCCTTTCAGGTGTTTGTATGCCATCTGTATATCTTCTTTAGTAGAATGTCTTGATATTTTTTGTCCATCACCTAGTTGGCTTTTTTTTTCTGTTGAGTTCTGGGTCTTCTTTATATATTCCACATACAAGTCCTTTGTTGGATATGTGGTTTACAAATACCTTCTTTCACTTGGTAGCATATCTTTTCATTCTCCTTACAGGATCTTTTGGAAAACAAAGTGTTAAATTTTGATGTGATCCAACTTACCAATTGTTTCCCTTTGTGGATCATATTTTTTCATGTTAAGAATTCTTTGCCTGGAGCGTCTGGGTGGCTCAGTCGTTTAAGCATCTGACTTCTGCTCAGGTCATGATCTGGCGGTTTCTGAGTTTGAGCCCCGCATTGGGCTCTGTGCTGACAACTAGCTCAGAGCCTGGAGCCTGCTTCGAATTCTGTGTCTCCCTCTCTCCCTGACCCTCCCCTGCTCGTGCTCTCTCTCTCTCTCTCTCTCTCTCTCTCTGTCTGTCTCAGAAATAAATAAAACATTAAAAAAAATTCTTCACCTACTCCTAGGGACTTAAGATTTTCTAATTTTTTTCCCCAGAAGTTTTGTAGTTACACATTTTACATTCAAATTTGTGGTGATTTTTGAGTAAAGATCATTTTGTGTAACAGATAAATGGTTTAGGTCATTTTTTCCCCTTTTCTTTTTCTTTTCTTTTTCTTTTCTTTTTTTCTTTTCTTTTTCTTTTCTTTTTTTCTTTTCTTTTTTCTTTTCTTTTTTTCTTTTCTTTTTTTCTTTTCTTTTTTCTTTTCTTTTTTTCTTTTCTTTTTTTCTTTTCTTTTTTTCTTTTCTTTTTTCTTTTCTTTTCTTTTTCTTTTCTTTTTCTTTTCTTTTTCTTTTCTTTTTCTTTTCTTTTTCTTTTCTTTTTCTTTTCTTTTTCTTTTCTTTTTCTTTTCTTTTTCTTTCCTTTTTCTTTCCTTTTTCTTTCCTTTTTCTTTCCTTTTTCTTTCCTTTTTCTTTCCTTTTTCTTTCCTTTTTCTTTCCTTTTTCTTTCCTTTTTCTTTCCTTTTTCTTTCCTTTTTCTTTCCTTTTTCTTTCCTTTTTCTTTCCTTTTCCTTTCCTTTTCCTTTTCCTTTTCCTTTTCCTTTTCCTTTTCCTTTTCCTTTTCCTTTTCCTTTTCCTTTTCCTTTTCCTTTTCCTTTTTTTCCTTTCTCTCTTTTCTTTCTTCCAATGGATATGCAACTGTTCCTGCACCATTACCGAAAAGGCTGTTCTTCTCCATTGAATTACTTTTGTACTTTAGACAAATAAGTTGTGTATATTTACATGGGTCTGTTTCTGGGAGCTCAGTTCTGTTTCATTGATTTGTGTGTCCCTTCTTCTGCCCATACCATGCTATCTTGATTATTGTAGCCATATAGTGAGTCTTAACTTGAGTAATTTTTCCCATTCTATTTTTTTTAATAAAAATCTTTTACCTCGTCTAGGCCCTGCACTTTTCTCTACAAGTTCTAGAATAAGTCTGTCTACAAAAACCATGCGGACAGTTTAACTTTTAAGAAGTAATTTGTTAGAATGACACTTTTTTATATTATTGGATAAAGACATAAATATATTAATGTAACATAATGAAACAAGACTTTAGTGTAAGCTACAATATATTCACATGAAAAATAAAAGGAGTAAAACATTGTAATGTTGAACTTGCATTACATATATAAGACAAAGTGATGAAAATTTATAGCTCTGTCCACTGAAATTGCTAAGTAACAGTTATCATCCATAGTAACAGTAATCATCTATAGAACCAAGGTTGTGTCCTCTCATACTGTTTTTCCTCCTCAAAGAAATGACGGATTTGAAATGTAAGTCACGGAAAGTACAAGGTGGTGTTGAAAGCTCCAAAGATGAAGAAAGTCATGTCAAAGAACACAGGAGCCAACTCAGAGGTGCTGCCATGAACCAAAACATATGAGAGGATAATAATTATTAACATTTTTTTAATGTTTATTTTTGAGAGAAAGAGACTGCAAGTGAGCATGAGCAGAGGCGGGGCAGAGACCAAGAGAAAGACACAGAATCTGAAGCAGGCTCCAGATTCCAAGCTGTGAGCACAGAGCCCGCATGAACTGCGAAATCATTACCTGAGCTGAGGTTGGATGCTTAACCAACTGAGCCACACCAGTGCCCCTATGAGAGAATAATTATTAAAACTGTTGGAATTACACTGATTTTTCAAAAATCACTGAAAGTGAATAGAGAGGGTTTAGAGAGAGTGAGAGGGAACACAATAGAAATTAATTAACCCTTTGAAGATATTAGTAAACCAGTTTGTTACTTTGAAAAATGGAAATAAAAAGAAGTTGTAAGCATATTTTTCCTGCCTTTGAGTACCTGGATTTTAGGCTTACCTAATAGCCTTATTCTAACTTAGAAAATGATTATTTTGCAATCTTTATTAGAATCACTAATTAGGCAAAGGTTAGCAGTAGGATTTAAAGCATTGACTGAGGGGTGCCTGGGTGGCTCAGTCGGTTAAATGTCTGACTTCAGCTCAGATCATAATACTATAGTACATGTGAAGCCCTGCATTGGGCTCTGTACTGACAGCTTAGAGCCTGGAGCCTGCATCAGATTCTTTGCTCCCTCTCTCTGTCCTTCCCCTGCCCATGTTCTATCTTTCTCTCAAAAATATAGAAACATTAAAAAAAGAAAAGGCATTGATTGCTTGAATGGCTGATGGCTGATGGGGAAATAAATGTTTGTATGGTGTCTGTGGTTGGTAGAGTTAATACATCTCTCCCCACCCCCAGGATGTTCTTGTCACAGTTCCTGGGGGTCTGTGAATATGTTACATAGTAAAAGGGATTTTGAAGGTGTAATTAAGTTAAGGGAACTTATAAGGGGAAGGTGGTGCCTCAGAGTAAGAGATGTGATGACAGAAGCAGAGGTCAGGATTCATGAGCCAAGAAAAGCAGATAGACATCAGAAGCTGAAACAGTCAAGACTTGCCTGACCCATTTTAACCATCTGACTCCAGAACTATAAGATACTGCATTTGTGTCATTTTAAGCTACTAAGTTTGCCATAATTTGCTGTAGCAGCAAAATAAGCAAATAGTATAAAAGTTCTACCAGCCAGCTCACTTTCTGCAGTTAGACGATGGAGGGATCAGGTTGTCATTATATTAATTGAGTCATCATTCTTACTGTCTTAAAATTGACCAAGTTCTTAGGTTTAATGTCAAGCTAACTGTAAATACAGGATCCAGAGAAATAGGCTAAAATGACATTAAAATGACAAATCCAAGAAGTGTTAGACAACTATCCTACACTCTTAAGTGGGGAAATGAAGAAAGGAAGAGGTGCCATTAACACCATTTGGGAAGATGGAAGACAGAGTACATTTGGAAGAGCAGTAGGGGAGATGTTTTGGATGTGTTAAGTTTGGGCTATATGTTAGAAATCCAAGTGGTTATGTCAGTCTTTGGGACATGTATGAATTCAAAGAGGCTCCAGTGGCAGATGTATAGGTGGGAGTCACCAGTTCTTCATATTTAAAGCCATGGAAAGAAAGGAGATGAAGAAGAGGGATAATGGGAATTGAAGAGAACGTGTCTAAGAACACATTACTGTAACCTTCTTACATTAACAGATGTTGAAATAAGAAGGAAGCTAAAAAGGGACTGAGAATTTGCCAGTTATGTAGGAGGACCTCTAGAAGATTGTGGTGTTCAGAAAACCAAATATAGTAAGTGCTGACCAGGAAGGAAGTAATCAGTGTTGCCCAATTCTTCTAAAAATAATCACATGTGCTTTTGGAGCATGCTTTTTTTCCACACAACTTTGTGAAATTGATCCTGGATGATGTAATAAATTTAGCTCATCTACAGTGCTTTAAAATCCATCATGTGACTATCCCTTCTCAATTTTTTATCTGTTGACTACTATTTTACTGCTTAAAAAAGGTTCTGTGAGCATTCCTGTAACATGTTCTTGTATTAAAGGTTTTTTTTAGGGGTTCCTGAGTGGCTCACTCAGTTGAGTGTTGGACTCTTGGTTTCAGCTCAGGTTGTGATCTCACTGTTTGTGGGTTCAAGTCCCCCATTGAGCCCCATGTCAGGCTCCACCCTGACATCACGGGGCCAGTTTGTAATTCTCTCTCCCTCTCCATGCCACTCCCCCATTCATGTACACACTTGCGCTTGCACTCAGTAAATAAGCTTAAAAGTGTGTTTTTTTTTTTCCATAAAGAATATGCCTAAGGAATTGTGGCTGTATAGGGAAATACATATTTCAACCTAACTATATATTGCCAATTGCTTTTCAAAGTGATAATATGAATTTACATTATCACAAGCAGTATGAGGTTTTTATCCTTCATTAACTATTAATATATTTTTAAAATGTTGCCAAATTAATAAGTGTATAATTGAATTTTATGTTTTAATTTGAATTTTCCTTATTAGGGAGGTTGAGTATTCTCTTCATATTTGGATTTCCTCTATGTTACACTCTTAACTACCAGTATATTTTGCTTTTATTTTTATTTGGTTGATTGTCTCATAAATATTGTGTAGGAGGTATTTATGTACTCTGAATATTCCTTTTTGAATATGCACATTGCAAGTAACTTCTTAGAATCTAAATCATAGCTACTCTTCTCTGTTTTACAGGGTCATATTATAAGCAGAAATTTTAAGTTTCTGTGTAGTTGAAATATCCAGTATTTTAGTCTGTTTCTGCATTTGTGAAATATAGTTAATAGTGTCTACCTTACATTATTGTGATGTTTCATTGAAATAATGTATGCAGAACACTGAATACATAATTCTAAGAGTTTGGCTCATGATATGAGCTGCATAACTCTTTGTTGTTATTATCATTGTATCCTTTATTATGCAATGAGCTGCTGGGTGAAGAAAAATAATTTTATATGTGGGACAGGAGAATGAAACTGACTGTACTGACTTGTAATTCTAACTATCCTATATCAATCTTCAGATCTCTGTAAGGCAAATTCTGGGCTCTCTATTATAGTCCGATACCACCCTGGCTTTATTAGTAACCTAATATATGCTAAGTCTTATTTGGTAGTGGAGGTTTTCCTACTTTGATCAGTTTTCCCCCCTCCGCATTGGTGATTTGTGCTTTTTCTTTGCAATATGAATTTTAAAATAGAAATGTGTACTTGTGTGTGTGTGTGTGTTTGTGTGTACAACCTGAGAAAGAAATGATTTGTGCCAAAGATGGAAATTCATTGAGTTTGATAATGCAAATCAGTACCAGTTACTACACCCTGGCATATGGATTAGATAGAAATAATAGACCTTAAGGACAATAAAGTTGGAAGAAAGACTTTGAAACTCATGTGAAACAATTTTAGGTTGCCATTGTGTAATCAGGTTTCTTATTAGCTGTTCAGATATAAACAGAAATATGGGATGATCAAAGAATATAGTAGTCACATTATTTAAAAGATCTTATAAAACTAATCTATAAATATGTCAGCTAAGTGACTAACAAATTTAGGTAAACTGATTTTTGGCCTGTTTCTATAGTTGTTAAACCATTAAAATTAAAATTCTATTTTAAGGCATGAATTAATGTAATTTTATGTAAAAACAGTATATCTTCTTTGGCCTTAACATTAGGAGAGAAACCTAAGGATCAATACTGAATTTGGAACTCCTAGATTTTGAGGAATTTGATTCCTTCCCTTCATGCATATCATTTAGAAAGTTAGAACACACATGAACTTAAAAACAATGAATAGATTATACCCTGTCAGCAAAGGTTGATCATTTTTTAATGCTTTTGTGACCTTTTGAGGAATATTAAATACATTAAAAAATTCTGTAGGCGTTGTTTAGAAGACAACGTGATCGTCAAATGGAAACCAATTCATAATTTCTGGTTCAGCTCTTCTATTTCTGTGTGAATCTTCATTTTAAATGGAAATTCATGGGGTGCCTGGGTGGCTCAGTCAGTTAAGCATCTGACTTTGGCTCAGGTCATGATCTCACAGCTTTTGAGTTAGAGCCCTGCATCAGGCTCTGTGCTGATACTCAGAGCCTGGAGCTTGCTTCAGATTCTGTGTTCCTCTCTCACTCTGCCCCTCTCCTGCTCACACTCTGTCTCTGTCTCTCTTTCAAAAATAAACATCAAAAAAAAAAGTAAATTCACTATTAGGCTCTGCTTTTGTAACAATTAAAATATAACTTGGACATGAACTACACACGTTTAAATGTACAACTCTGAGTTTTAACAATGTACACACTTGTAACACCACCACTACAACCAAAATACTACACATTCCTATTACCCCTAAAAGGTTTTGTGCCTTTTTGCCATCCTTTCCCCCTCCATCCCTGCTCTCCGGTAACGCTCACCTGAGATACGCACCAGTATGATTAAGAAGCTCAATGGTAGCTATCCTCCTTAGGTCAGGGCTGATACTAGGAAATGCTATTACAGAATTTGACTCCCTGATGACAGTATGGATTACAGGATTCCAGAAGAGTAGAAACATGATGGCGGTCCTTCACCATAAAGCATGATGAGAACAGTTATCTTATCGCATAGCAAAATCTAAATCACAGGTGTCACTTATGAGGTAAAATGTACTTTAGGAGAGATGGCCTGGCAGATGCATCCCAAACTGCCTAATTCAGCCAAGGTAGTAAATAACAAACAGTATCTCATTCTGGAAGGTACATGGAGAAATGGTAGAGATGAGTGCCACCATCTTAAAGACTGAAAGAACATGTGGATAATAGTTCTCATCGTATCTTCAATTGACCCATCTCACCACTGTGAAAACTGACTTGATCCTGGAAATGGCAATGAATCACCCACAAATTCAACCAAATAGTAACTCCAATGGCATGGACGTGGTGGTATGTTTGCTGTAGGCTTATGGTAGGTGTATAGTAACTGATCTAGTGCATGCAATCTCTGCCATGCTTCTTAAGGAAGATGCTCAAAAGCAGTTTATGTTTATGAGAAATGAACAAGACTAAGCATTTATAGTCTTGCCTATAGCCATGTTAAATCTACTGGTTTCTTTTGAAATAGTTTGAGATTTGTACTGTCTAGATATTCTGTAAAATACTACTTTGGTCTTTTATATCAATAACATTGGGTTAATTGAACCAGATAGGTAGAAAAGGGTGAGTATATTGGATGCCTTCGTTTTCTAGAGGGTAGGTAGGAAAATATATTTTCTATAGAGTAAAAAGATAAACCTTGGGAAAGTTCAGGTGCTTGGCCCGGCAGTGAACTTGTTAGCCATCTAGTGGTCTGGGTCATGCTGGGATTTCTGTTCAAGAGCAAAGGAGAAATTGTTGCATCCTTCACCTTGTATTCATAAGAAGTAAGCACGATGCCTGGTGGGCATTTACATTCTGAATACAAACTTTATTCTTTGCTTGAGGATACATCACTGTTTCATTTATCAAGAGACATTGATGACTGTCTACCTTGAGCTGGGCCTTGAGAAGTAAGGGGCTCTAACCAGATTTGATCTGTGATACAAATAGCCCTGCCACTTGGGATGCACAACTCGGTGGACACACTGTGGTATTATAGGTTCTGTGTTGAGAAAGGGAGTTTGTCAAGCTTCAGCAGGAAAATCAAAATGTATACCTTTATTGTTTTGTAGGCCGTATCATCGATAGCAGAGAATTATACCACTGGCTATAAGGACTCTCCTCTACCCCCTGGTGGATTTAGATGTGGGATGAGTGAGAGGTGCTGACAAGAACCAAGTATGCGTATCTTTTGCCAAGTCTGTTGAGTGAAGTCACGTTGGTAGTTTGATGTCAGCCATGCTGGGAATATTTATACCAGGGAAATTGGAAATGCTATAAATCAGGGCCTTCTTTGATCTGAAGAACCATTTTATGCATGTATGTATTTTAAAGTTGTAATTCCAGTTAATTACCATACAGTTTAATGAGTTTCAGGTGTATAACAGAGTAATTAAACATTTTGCTATATCACCATGTACTCATCGTGACAAATGTACCCCTTAATCTCCATTACCTATTTAATCCACCCCCTTACACCCATTCCCTCTGGTAACTATCAGTTCTCTATAATTAAGTGTCTGTTTCTTGATTTCTCCCTCTCTCCCTCTCATTTTTTCCCTTTGCCCATTTATTTTGTTTCTTAAATTCCACGAGTGAAATCATATGGTATTTGTCTTTCTGACTTATTTTGCTTAGCATTATACTGTCTAGCTGCATCTATGTTGTTGCAGATATCAAGATTTCATTCTTCTTATGGCTAAATATTCCTGTGTGTGTGTGTGTGTGTGTGTGTGTGTGTGTGTGTGTACTATATCATTGGAGGCCGGTTCCAGCCGGGTCCAGGAGTCTCTGAAGGATGAATGGTGTCAGCAAGGGAGGGATGAGAGAGGCCTGAGAGTCTTTCTGGTCACTAGGCAGGCATCTCCGCTCTGACTGGGGCTCAACTTTATTTTATAATTGTTTGGGGGATGGCACAGAAGTGGCATTTGCCTTAGACAATGATTTCTGATGACAAACTTTGATATGTAAGAATTTCCCAGAACACAGATTTGTAGAAGAGTCCTGCATCACCTTTATCAATAGTGATTGGGGTAGGGGATTTAGATGCTTATCCTGTGGGGAAGGAAGATATCTTTAGCATACCAGACAATGTTTTTAGCATAAAAAGGGTGAAGTTAGTTCTTTGTGAGCAGGGATCAATAGCTTGTTTAAGAAGTATTAAGAAAAACGGGTCTTTCAGGAAACACCTCTGCTCCCATAATCACGAAAGAAGTTCCCCAATAGGTTCCTTCACAGGGAGCAATCGGCATATTCAAGGCCAGAACAAGTCACTCTGAATACTGATCACAAATGCCTTGGAGGGGGTGGCAATGCTCCAAGCAGAAACAATTGGGTGGGGGTGGATATGTGTCCTTAACTCTAAATTAGGCTCTTTGTCTCAGGGCCAGACTCAAGCCCCCTTTATTATGGAAGTCTTGGATCTGCAAGGCCCATAGGAAGAGCCTTTGACAATCATCCACAAGCTTTCATCTGAAGTCTCTTTTGAAAAGGCAGGAATATGCTTTTCCTTATGAGCAATCTGTGTGGGGAATATCAGTCTGATCTGGAATATTGTGAGGCCTGGTTACTACCAGCAGGCTCATTTCCAACATGAGCCAGTAGTAGCAGAAGGAGATACCAGTTATCGTTTCTCAAGGCAGGAGCTGTGCAAGCGCTGCCATTTCCTTGCTGTGACTGCCATCCAGCGAGGCTGGTCCAGCTCCCACACACACACACACACACACACACACACACACACACACGTAATATTCCATTTTGTGTGTGTGTGTGTGTTTTTAATGTTTGAGAGAAAGAGTGCATGAGCAAGGAAGGTGCAGAGAAAGAAGGGAACAGAGGATCCAAAGCAGGCTCTGTGCTGACAGCAGAGAGCTGAATGTGGACTCAAACTCATGAGGCATGAAATCACAACCTGAGCTGAAGTTGGACACTCAAACGACTGAGCCACCCAGGCACACCTCACCTCTTTATCCATTCATCAGTCGATGGACACTTGGGCTGCTTCCATATCTTGGCTATTAGAAATAATGCTGCTATGAACAAAAGGGTGCATGTGTCTTTTTGAATTAATGTTCTTATATTCTTTGAGTAAATACCCAGTAGTACCATTGCTGAATCATGAGGTGGTTCTATTTTTAAGTTTCTGAGGAAACTTCATACTGTTTTTCACAGTGGCTGTACCAGTTTGCATTCCTACCAATAGTGCACAGGGTTCCTTTTTCTCCATATCTTTGTGAGCACTTGTTTGTCTGTTTTTGATTTTAGCCAAAGCGGGTGTGAAGTGATACCTCATTGTAGTTTTGATTTGCATTTCCCTGATGAGTTCTGTTGATACATCTTTTTGTGTGTGTTGGCCGTGTGTGTGTCATGTTTGGGAAAAACATCTCGTCAGGTCTTCTCATTTTTTAATTGGACTTTTTTTTTTTGTAGAATTGTAGGAGTTCTTCATATATTTTGAATATTAACTCCTTATTGGATTTATCACTTGCAAATATCTTCTCCCACTTTGAAGTTGCCTTTTGGTTTTGTGGTTTCCTTTCCTGTTCAGAAGCTTTTTATTTTGATGTACTCCCAATAGTTTATTTTTGCTTTTGTTTCCCTTGCCTTAGGAGGGATATTGAGAAAAATGTTGGCTATGGCTGATGTCACAGAAATTACTGCCTGTGTTCTTTTCTGTGATCTTTATGATTTCAGGTTTCACATTTCTGTGTAATCCACTTTATTTTTGTTTTTGGTGTTAGAAAGTAGTCCAGTTTCATTCTTTTACAAGTAACTCTCCAGTTTCCCCAGCACCATATATTGAAAAGACTTTTTCCATTGTATATTCTTCCTCCTTTGTCTTAAATTAACGGAGAATGTAATTGTGGAATACTTTGTGGGGTCTCTGTTCAGTTCCACTTGTCTGTGTCTGTGGCAGTACCGTACTGTTGTGAATACTATAGCTTTGTACTATCTTGAAATCTGGAATTGTGATACCTTGAACTTCTTTCTCAGGATTGCTTTGTCAATTTGGGATCTTCTGTAGTTTTATACAAATTTTATTCTAGTTCTGTGAAAAATGCTGTTGGTATTTTGATAGGGATTGCATTGCATCTATAGACTGCTTTGGATAACTTTTGAACAATATTTTTCCAACCCATGAGTATGGAATATCTTTCTGTTTGTGTCATTTCAGTTTCTTTTATCAATGTTGTATAGTTTTTAGAGGACAGGTCTTTCACCTCCTTGGTTAAGTTTATTCCTGGCATTTTATTCATTTTGGTGCAATTATACTGGGGTTGTTTTCTTAATTTCTCTTATGCTACCTCATTATTAGTATATAGAAATGGATTTCTGTATATTTTTCTATCCTGTGACCTTACTGAATTCATTAATCAGTTCTAGTAGCCTTTTTGATGGAGTCTTGAGGGTTTTCTATGTACTTCATCATGTGATCTGCAAATACTGAAAATTTCACTTGTTCCTTACTGATTTGGTTGGCTTTTGTTGTTGTCTGCTTTGGCTAGGACTTCCAGAATATGTTGAATAAAAGTGATGAGAGTAGACTTTCTTTTTTTCTAATCTTCCAGGAAACAATTTATCACAAACGGATATTGAATCTTGTGAAATGCTTTTTCTGCTTCTGTTGAGATGATCATATAGTTTTTATCCTTTGTTCAGTTGATTGGCAAATGGAGCCATTCTTTTTGATCATGATGAATGACTTTTAAAAATTTATTGGATTTAGTTTGCTAATATTTTGTTGAGGATTTTGTTTGTGTTTGTCAGAGATATTGGCTTATATTTTACTCATTGTAGTGTCTTTATCTGGTTTTGGAATCAGGGTAATACTGGCTTCATACAATGAACTTGGAAGCATTCCTTCCTCTTGTATTTTTTGGAATAGTTTGAGGAGAACAGGTATTAAGTCCTTTAAATGTTGGATAGAATTCACCTGTCAATTTGTCTGGTCCTAGAATCTTACTTTTGGTAGTATTTTTGATTACCAGTTCAATTTATTACTTGTTATCAGTCTTCATATTTTATATTTATTCCTGAATTAAGTTTTAGAAGATTGTGTGTTTCTAAGAATGTTTCCATTTCTTCTATGTTGGCCAATTGGTTAACTTATACTTTATAGAATTCTCATATAATGTTTTCATTTTGATGGTGTCAGTTATTACTTCTTTTGTTTCTAGATTTATTTGGGCCCTTTGTATTGATGAGTCTGGCTAAAAGTTTGTCAGTTTTGTTCATCTTTTCAAAGAACTGATTCTTGGTTTCATTTCTTTTTTCTACTACATTTTTTAGTCTCTATGTCCTTTGTTTTCTCTCTGATCTTACTTTATTTTACTCACCTTGGGTTTTGTTCTTTTTTCTAGTTCTTTTAGGTGTAAGACTAGATGGTTTCTTTGTTTTTTTTTGTTTTTTTTTTTTTTTTTGAGGTAGGTGTGTATTGCTATATATTTCACTCTTAGAACTGTTTTTGCTGTTTTCTAGAAGTTTGGGGCTGTTGTATTTTCATTTTCCTTTGTCTCCATGTATTTTTTTGGTTTCTTTTCTTTGATTGCCTCATAGATAACACGAGTTGTTTTGTATTATATTGTTTAGTCTCCAGGTGTTTGTGTATTTTTCAGTTTGTTTTTCTTGTGATTTATTTCTATTAATATTTTGTGGTCAGAAAAGACACATGGTATGATTTATATCTTAAATTTATTGAGGCTTGCTTTATGGTCCAATATATGATCTATTTATGGAGAATGTTCCATGTGTACTTGTAAGAATGTGTATTCTGTTTTTGGATAGTGTGTTCTATGTATTTTTGGATAGTGTGTTCTGTGTGTATCTGTTAGGATCATCTGGTCCAATGTGTCATTCAAAGACAATGTTTCCTTTTGGATGTTCTGTCTGGATGATGTAGCCATTGATGTAAAGGGAGCATAAAAGGCCTATACTATTTTTGTATTACCACCAAGATTTCCTTATGTCCATTAATATTTGCTTTATGTATTTAAGTGCTCCAATGTTGGGTGCATAGATAATAAGTTTTTCCTCTTGGTTGGATTGATCCTTTTATCATTATGTAATGTCCTTCTTTGTCTCTGTTAGTCTTTTATTTTAAAATTTACTTAACCTGTTACAGATGTTACTACCTCTAGTTTCTTCTTTCTTCTTCTTCTTGTGAATTTGCATGGTGAATGTTTTCCCATGTCTTCACTTTCAGTCTGTATGCATTTTTAAGTCTGAGGTCAATCTTTCCAGGGAAGATATAGATGGGTCTTAATACTTTTTTGACCTATTCTGCCACTTTGTCTTTTGATCAGAGCATTTAGGCCATTTACAGTTAAAGTAAATATTGATAGGTATATATTTATTGCCGTTTTTAAAATTTGCTTTCTGGTTGTTTTTGTAGTTCTTTGTACTTTTTCTCTTGCTCTTTCTTTGTGTATAGATGGCATGTTGTTTGGGTTTCTTTATTTTTTTTTGTATCTATCATAGGTTTCCAGTTTATGATTACCATGGAGTTCATCTATAACATTCTAGGTAAATGGCAGTCCATATTAATTTGGTCACTTAAGTTTAAACACATTCTAAAATGTTTTTTCAAATCTTTATTTTTCTTCTATCCCTTCTTTTTACTTTCTTCACAATTTATGTATATATTGTCATATTGTGCCTCTTCTTATTCATAGTTTTTATGTCTAATTATGGCCATTTCTTTTTAAAAATTTTTAACATTTACTTATTTTTGAAAGAGTGAGAGAGCACAAGTAGGAGAGGGGCACAGAGAGAGCGAGACACAGAATCCAAAGCATGCTCCAGGCTCTGGGTTGTCAGCACAGAGCCTGATGTGGGACTAAAACCCACCAACAGTGAGATCATGACTGGAGCTGAAGTTGGATGCTTAACTAACTAAGCCACTCAGGTGCCTGTAATTATGGGCATTTCTTTACTTAAGTCCCTTTAAAATTTCTTGTAAGTCTGGCTTAGTGGTAATAAACTCCTTTATTTTTTGTTTGGGAAACACTCTCCTTCAAATCCAAATGACAACCTTGCCTAAGAATATTCTTGGTCGTAGGTTTTCCCTTTCAGCACGTTGAATGTTTATCATGCTGTTTCCCTTGTGGCTTGCAAAGTTTATGCTAAAAGATCAGCTGATAGCTTCATAGTTTTCCCCATGTAGGTTATATTTTGTTTCTTGGTGCTCCTAAGATTCTCCTGGTTTTTATTTATTTATTTATTTATTTATTTATTTATTTATTTATTTCAGAGAGTGAGCACTAAAGAGGGGTGGAGAGAGAGAGAGAGAGAGAGAGAGAGAGAGAGAGAGAGAGAAACTTAAGCAAGCTCCCTGCTCAGCAAGGAGCCCAATGTGTGGCTTGATCTCATGACCCTGAGATTATGACCTAAGATAAAATCAAGAGTTGGTGGTTTTCCATTGTATATATAAACCACATCTTCTTTATACTACTTGGCAATGAGAAAGAATGAAATCTTGCCATTTGCAACAATGTGGAAGGAACTGGAAGGTATTCTGTGAAATGAGTGAAATAAGTCAGAGAAAGACAGATACCATATGTTGTCACTCATGTGGAATTTGAAAAACTTAACAGAAAACCATGGGGGAAGGGAAGGGAGAAAAATAGTTTCAAACAGAGAGGGAGGGAGGCCAACAATAAGAGACTCTAAAATACAGAGAACAAACTGAGGGTAGATGGGGATGTTGGGGGATAGGGGAACATGGGTGAGGGGCATTGAGGGCACTTGTTGGGATGAGCACTGGCTGTTGTATGTAAACGATGAACCATAGGAATCTACCACCAAGACCAAGAGCACACTGTACACACTGTATGTTAGCCAATTTGACATAAATTATACTGAAAAAAAAAAAAAAAACCCTCCAAAAAAGCAAAAAATCAACAGTTGGAAGCTTAACTGAGCTATGTTGGCTCCTCAAGATAGTCTTTATCTTTAAACTTCAACATTTTAATTATTATGTGCTGTGGTGTGGACTTCCTAGGTGTCATCTTGTTTGGAGGTCTCTGTTTTTTCGATTTGGATGTATATTTCCTTATCTAGATTAGGGAAGTTTTCATTTATTATTTCTTCAAATAAGTTCTGTACACTTTCTCTTCTGGGATCCCTGTAGTGCAAATGTTTTTCACTTAATGTTATTGGAGAGTTCTTAATCTTTTTTCTTTTTTTTAAATGTTTTATGTCTGAGAGAGAGAGAGAAAGAGAGCGCGCACGACCGAGCATGAGCAGGGGAGGGTCAGAGAGAGAGGGAGATACAGAATCCTAAAGAGGCTCCAGGCTCTGACCTGGCTGTCAGCACAGAGCCGGACGTGGGGCTCAAACCCACGAACCATGAGATCATGACCTGAGCCCAAGTCAGATGCCAAACCTACTGTACCACCCAGATGCCCCTTAATCTTTCTTCTTTAAAAAAAAATTTCTTCTCTTTTGTGGTTCAGCTTGTGTGTGTGTTACCCTATCTCCCAGGTCATCAGTACATTCTTCTACATCCTCTATAGTGTGCCTTTGAATTTACTGTATTCAACTCTGGTTCTATTTAATATTTTCTGAGTATTGAAAGTATCATTGAATTCTTCCACTCTTTTTAGTAGCCCAGTGAGTATTTTTATGATCATTACTTGAAATTCTTCATTAGGCATGTTGCTTATCTCTGTTTTATTAGTTCTTTTTCTGAGTTCCTTTTTTTTCTTGCTCTTTCTTTTGGAGTATATATTTCTGTCTCCCCATTTTACTTGACTTCCATTGTTTCTTTCAATGGATTAAGAGAAATGGCTACTTCTAAGCTTGAAGGAGTGATCATGTGCATGGTGTTCCCTATGCATATTGTGTGTGTGTGTGTGTGTGTGTGTGTGTGTGTGGTGACTTGAGCTGGCTAGTTGGAACTGTGGCTATTTACGATAGTTACTCTTTTAAACTATGATGGGTCTCTGTCTCTTTTGCTGTTTCCTCTATCTTTCATTGTTCAGTAACTATTTGGTCAAGCTCAGTACTTCAGGAGGAATTGTTCTATTAATAGGTCTAATTTGGTGTGTTCTGTGGAGGAGGTGAGTTCACAGTTTTTCTATGTCACCACTGGAAAAACCACATCTTAAATACTGTCTTTTTTTAAAGCAAAGATGGTTTTTATGAAGTCCTATTTATTACTATTTTTCTTCTGTGATTCCAAGAAATTATTGATTATTTGAAACTGAAAAAGAGACTTTTTTTTTTATACCTTATATAACAGTTGTAACTTTTTATATGTAGTTTTAGATCCATTTTGAATTCTTAGGTTTGCATGTAATAAGGTAAGGGTTGATTTTCTTTTTACACATATATCACGTTATCCTAGAACTACTCAGAAAAATATTCTTTCCCGTACTTGTTTCTGAACTTTTCTGTTTCAATGCTAGGTAAGTCCATCCTTCTATCAATACCACACTTCACTGATTATTGTTGGTTTAGAGAAAGTCTTGAAATCAGGAAGTGTGAGGTGTACAACTGTTTTATTTTCTTTTTTTTAAAGTAATAGTTTGGCTATTCTAGGTCCTTTTCATTTCCATATGAATACTAACACCATTTACAAATTTCCCCCCAAAATGCCAATTGGGGCATTGATTATGAAGGTATGGTGTATATATATGATAAAATTTTAGCCATGAAAAATTGTGCAATTTGCAACAACATGGGTGGTTGTAGAGGGTATAATAAGTTAAATAAATTGGTTAAAGAAGGAGATGGCACTGATTTTTTTTTTTTAAGTCCCTTTGGGCTGGATTTTTATCCTAATATTCAGTCTTCCAATCTATGAATGTGATACACGTCTCCAGTTTTTTCTTGGCCTGCAATTTTTCTCAACAATATTCTATAGATTTTAACATAAACTTTGGACCTGTTTTGTTAAATTAATTCCTAAATACTTTCTAATTGTAAAAATTTATTAAAAATTCAATTTCTAATTGTTTATTGCAGATATATAAAACTAAAATGGCTTTAAAATATTTACTTTGTATCTTTGACACTTAGGAAATTCATTTATTATATCTAGTATTTTTTCCAATAGTACTAGGACATTTTTTATTACATGGGCAGTCATGTTTCTGAATAAGAAAATCTTAATTTTTCTTTTCTATTTATTTGTGTTGTAATGAACTAGCTAAAGCTTTGAATATAATATTAAATGGAAATGATGAGACCCATTGTGAACTTAAGGGAAGTGATATTGCCTTGTCTCCGTTTTAGAGCAAAAGCATTCATTTTTCCATGAAGTATATTACTCATAAGCTTCTTGTAGATGCTTTTTATCAGATTGAGGAGGTTCCTTTTATTCTTATGCACAGTTTTTTTTATGATGAATAGAAACTGAACTTTTCAAGTGCTCTTTTTATAAACAACAAACATTTGTTTTTCTCCTTTATTCTCTTAATGTGGTAAACTAGATTTTTGAAATTCTTTAGTTTAACAATCTTTTATTCTTGGGATGAACTCCATGTAGTCACAATCTATCATCCTTGTCTATATTGTTTGAGGTCATTACAAATATGTTACTTATTTTTGTCCATGTTTGAGTAATATTGGTCTGTAATTTTTTCCTTGGCTGAATCTTAGCTTTTATGAGCATTATACTAGCCTAATAAAACAAGCTGTTAAATATGCTTTACCTATTTTGTGAAGTTTGTATAAAATTATATGCTTTCTTTTATAGAATTCAGAAGGAAGGCTTTAGGCCCAAAATCTTTCACTAATGAAGATTTTTAAAATAAATATATTTATGAATCAGTTTTATTTGTACAACAATTAAGAATTTTTTTTAAATAAAGGTTTTATTTTTAAGTAATCTCTACACCCAACACGGGGCTTGAACTCAACCCTGAGATTCAATCTCATGCTCTACTGATTCAGCCAGCCAGGTATCCCATGTACAGCCACTGAGATTTGAAATAATTTAGGGGTGCCTGGGTGGCTCAGTTAGTTAAGTGTCTGACTTCAGCTTGGGTCATGATCTTACAGTTCTTGAGTTAGAGCCCCACATCAGGCTCTCAATTGTGAGTACTGAGCCTGCTTTGGATCCTCAGTCCCTCTTTCTGCTCCTCCACCATGCTCGCTCGCTCGCTTGCACTCTCTGTCTCTCAAAATTAAACATTAAAAAAATTTAAATAATCATGTGTAAGTTTTGTTAACTTGTACTTTTCAAGGAATTCCATACAAGTTACCTAATAGCATACATTTGTTTATAATATGCTCTTACCCATTTAATGACTTTTCTTTAGTATTTATTGTTGTTCAGGCAACATTTATGCAATTCATTCTTTTAGCTTTTGTTAATTGTTAATGCCTTTTTTCCTTATTTTTCAGACTGTTAATTGGATACAGAAATTTGAGTTGACAGTTTTTTCTTTCAAGACTTTACAGATGTTCTAAAGTCTCTGACATCTTATGTTTCTAATGAATGTTACCATTTGCATGTTTCCCTGTTTGTAAAGTGTAAGGTTTGTTGGCTTGTTTTTTGGTTCTGCTGTGTTAAGACTGGTGAAATTTGTCCTTTTTTCTAGTGTTAAGTCCTTTGAGTGCCAGCTCAGTATATGTATGTGTAGCAGAGGTCATACCCTTGGTGGACACTAGATAACTTTTTTTCTCCCTGGGATATCAAGACTCTCAGAACTACTGCTTTTATTTGTTGTCACTGTACCTCAGTATAAGCCTCGGAAGAAAACCTAACCTGAAAATTCAGGTTCACCTCCTTGCATTCCTTCCTGTCTTTTTTTGGATCTTGACCCAGTAGGTCTCCACTTTGATGCTTTAGCTCTTAGCTCTTGATGGTTAGAGAATATATATTTTTATGCTTATTTCTTATGTACTTGCCTTCAGTGGAGGCTAGGTTCAAATGACATTTATAACTAAAAGTGGAAATCCTGGTTGTACTGTATATTAGTGCATCTCCATAATATTGGTTCTCCATTTGAATATTTAAAAAAGACCTATATGCTCTTTATAGAATACTTTTTCTAGCCTTATTTGATAAAACATATATGCCAAACATATATGAGTATATCCATACACCTATTTTATATTAAACTTCTTTAGATTGACATATTGGCTATTATAATGAAGGATAGAACATATAACTCTGAACAGCTTTAAAATACTTTTTCTTGATTTTTAAAAGAATTTATAGGTATAAATCCTGTAACAGAAATCTGGTTTAGTATAATTCAGTGCTTCCCCAAGTAACTTATTGTCCGAAATTGTTTTTACCTAATACTGTGATACTCTATGGATTTAGTATTCAGTGTAACAGTCTTTATTAAATGCTGGTTATTTTTTTATTTTGGATTTTCGTATGTATGGTGTTAACAGTACTATTAAATGGAAGTTGAATTCGTATGAGAATTACTTCCTAGCAGAGTCAACAAGTAAAATATAAGCAAAATGGCTGATACTTCATTTACAGTTCATTCCTATGTTAGTTTGCTTGGGCCAGCATAACAAGGTACTATAAACTGAGTGGCTTAAACAACTAGTACATTTTTTATAGTTTCAGAAGCTAGAAGTCAGAATTCAGGTGTCAGAAGGAGTGATTTTGTCGAGATTTATAAGGTAAAATCTGCTGCATACCTCTCCCTCAGCTTCTGGTGGTTTGCTGGCAAGCTTTGGGATTCCTTGGCTTGCAAAAGAGTCACCTGGTGCCTGCCTTGGTCTTCACATGACATTTTCTCTGTGTGCATGTGTTTGTGCCCAAATTTTCCCTTTTTATAAGGGTACCAATCAACCTGAATTAGGACCTGCTCTAATGAATGACTCCCTCTTAACTAAATCTATCCGTATAGCTCTATTTCCAAAAAAATTGTGTTCTAAGATACTGAAGTTAAGGACCTCCATATATGAATTGTGGGGGATGCAATTTGTATCAATAGTTTTTTTTTCTAAAAGAAGAAATTCCCATTATGTAAATTCCTTTAAGCCATCTTCTATATATAGGTTCACATTAAGGAAAAAGACAAAAAAAAAAAAAGGCAAGAAGGTTTTGATTACTGTTGAAGGTAGAGGCTCTACTTATTCAGTGATGGAAGAGAAGCTACATACTGGGAATGAGATCATGGGAAAATTATAAAAACAGTAAGGAAGAACTGTTTTCTCGGAAGAATTAACACATATTGAAAACTTCTAGAGGGTTACTTGATCTTGTAACTATACTGTACTTTTATCAGTAGAAGATTTACCAACTGTGTATTCTGGTATGCTATATATGCTATTTTATGCTTAAAAATCTAACTCCTTCAAATATTATTTCATCCAAAGTCAATAGCCATTATATCTATAAATTATTTAACTGTAGCATTTTAGGATTTGTTCAGTCTGGAGGAACCTCAAAGAGCATATGGAGAGTGTCTATTTAGTAATGTAGAACACCTGGCCCAAAATATGTGTAGAATGCTGCCTTAATATACTATGCAGAGCTTCTAAGTAGAACCTTTGTTGCTTGATAAACAGGAAGCATCTGTTACCTTATGAAAGTAACTCAAAATTAGGCAACCTGTAAGGTAAGAATTTCTATGCCAAAAAGACTAGAATTACTTAGCACTTGAGAGCAAAGCTCTCATTCATTTTTATTTTCCAAAGTTTCTGGCATGGAAAACTATGAATGGTGAGTGTTCAATATATGTTGATGAAATATTTTGATTGAACAAAAGTGAATGAATTATGGTGTTAGATAAATCTGGTGTTCATTTGTAGCCACTTTTATTTTCAATTATCTTTTATATGCCAAAGTTATTAAAATATTCACTATGATGTTTGTAAGTTAGTACTTTGAGCCTCACTGTCTTTGTATGTTAAAAGGGGATAATTAAACCTATGTTAGAAAGTAAGAGAAATAAAACTGCTGCTACTTTATTGTTGACTATTGTTATATTTTACCTAAGTGAAAACAGCTGCTCATAACTCATCTACTTAAATTGATCATGTCCTCTTCCAATCTGTTTTCTACCCAGGGGCTAGCACAGTCCCTAAAAACCCAATGAAAATCCACTCATGTATCTATGTTACTTAAAAGTCCTCTGGTTTTTCCCTATTGCCCTAAGAATAAAACCAAAATGTCCTGGAGTTAATTAAGAGCCTCCACAATCTGACTTTGTCTTTACCTTCAGGGATATGATTGTTAATTTAATATAACTTGAGTGGTACAGGGATAACCAGATTATACATGATTTCTGGGTACATCTGAGAGTGTTTCCAGATGAAGTTACCCTTTGAATTGGTGGACTGAAGAAACCAGATTACCCTCCCTACTGTGGGTGGTCCAAATGCAAATCCTATGTATGGAAAGAGGTGAGAGCTATATCCTATGAGTTGTTTCTCTGGAGAACTCTCACCACTACAACTAAGAATCCATACACCCATCTTATTAAAATTTCTCCAATGGAAGCTCCATGCTCTATTTTCTGCAGGCTATATACCACAGTTATCTTGCCCTGGAATAGTCACCCTTCTAGATCTGTTCTTATCTCCTGACCTGCTTACTCCTTTTCTCTCTGACTCATTTGATTAAATGTTATCTTTTAAGATGTTTTTTTTATTTTAACTTGAAAATGCTATTGGAAAGACATAGGAGCCCCTCATTACTGGGGTGGGTATTTGTCCTGTATAGGCCTCCTGGCGCTCTGAGCTTCATCTGTGTTAGCATTGAACATGGGGGCATTCACACTTTGCATTTGCTTTTCCACCTACCTCACCAACTCTAACGTATGTTTATATGCTAGTGTAATTCCTAATCCTATACCTAAATAGAGTTCCTGGTATGTGATGAATAATTGCTGAATAAATGACAAAAGATCACATTTGTAAGAATCAAGGTACTATTACTGGTATATAATAGGTGTCCAGGATAAAGTTGCATTTGGATTTTAGGTTTATAAACTGCTAGAAGCACTTTTATAATAATCACTGCAGCAGGGAGATAATTGAGACATTGGTTTTTTTTCTATTTCCAAATACTGATGTTATCCTTAGCTTTTTATAGCATATGAATTATTAAAATCTATTTAAAGGCAAAATAAAACACATTTTACCTTCACTGCTATCTAACATGATTACTAGAAATTAAATTTATAAACTGTAATTTTCTGAACTAAATATTATGATTATTCTAATTATGTAAAACCTATTCCACAAACTTTGTACCAATATTAAAATATGATTTCAGATGGGCAAAGATAAAAGTAAGAGTGTGGTAGCAAGAGAATCACAGAAGGTTACCTTGAAGGGCGGCAAACCCTAACATGGCAACTATTTCTTTGGTAAGCTTGTAGAAGAATCTAATCTTGTTTGGCACCTTTCCCTTTGTTGATTAGATGGTAGGTCTTTTTTTTTTTTTTTTTAATTTTCCAGCTTACTGGTGTCTTCAGTTACCAGCAGAGAGAAGAAAGTATAATTTAGTGTCTGAAAAAATGATACGGAGATCCTGATGGTGTGTATGGTACCTATGCCTTTAGTAATAGATGATTTCCTTGTAATAGGGAGTCTCGTATTTCTGATATCATGATTTGCTTTCTCAAAGGTGGGATTATAATATTCTATTTTCTAGTGTGTAATAAAAAATAATTTTCTTTAAAAATTTGGTCTATTGAGGTTCGTTTTATTACCCGAAAATTGTTCTTTTGGCCAAAGGTATCCTATGTCAGATAATGCTAATTCTTACCTTTATTTCAGAGAAGTATTGTTCAATCATGGCTATACATCAGATCATTGGAGAGCTTTGTTTGGGGGGGAGGGGTAAAAAAAGACAAGTGTTTGGGCCATATGCCAAACCAATTAAATTGCAGTCCCATAGGGTGAGACTAAGGTAGGGATATTTCTTATAAGCTCCCTCAAGTGATTATAAAATGAAGCCAAGAGTGAACACCAGTGCCTTAGGGTCTATATCTTGCTAAAAATCACAATCACTTGTCCAAGTTTTAATTGCAAGCTTATTAATGCCCCAGAAGGTTCTGATACTGAGTTTTCTTTTTCCCCTTTTTAAAGTACTTTTTCTTCCTTCTGATTTCTTTTTTTTTAAATTTTTTTTTAATGTTTTATTTATTTCTAGGAGAGAGAGAGAGAGAGAGACAGCGTGAGCAGGGGAGGGTCAGAGAGAGAGGGAGTCACAGACTCTGAAACCGGCTCCAGGCTCTGAGCTGGCAGTCAGCACAGAGTCCGACGCGGGGCTCGAATCCACGAACTGTGAGATCATGACCCAAGCAAAAGTCGGACGCTTAACCGACTAAGCCACCCAGGCGCCCGTTTCCTTCTGATGTCTAAAATGAGACAGCAGTGTAGAAAAGTGCAAGGATTTAAGTGAAAAGCGCCTATAATCCTGTTGCTTAGAGAGAGGGGATAAGTGGGATTGTTAAAGTTTTATTTTTTTAAAGTGTAAAATGAAAAACTATACGAGTAATCACAATGGCTGTACACAGCTGCAGGAGTTTCTGTTGCTGTTTTAGGAGTAAACAGAGCTGGAGGAAGTATCAAGAGATTACCTTGTTTAAACTTTTTTTTTTTAATTAAGATTTTTATTCTTGTTTCTAATCCAAAATATGTAACTGAGACAACATACAGGTAAAATAACTTTTTCAAAGGCCTAAAAGTAGTGAAATGTTGAACTAGATTCCATATTCCTGCCCCTCAGAAGTTTATATCCCCATGCCTTGTGTTTTGAATTACTACAGATTTTGATCCTTACATAGTGACCTTGGATTCATACTTTCTTACTGTATGCTAATGTATCAAACTGTATAAAACTATTGGTTTCCATCTAAATTTAAATCATGTTAGCATTGCCCTACTACAAGTCTCCCCTTATACCATTATAAATGATACCCTGGATCTTTAGTCCAGTTTTGTCTTTCTACATCCACTGATGCTGAGTACTAGTCTAGACACCTATATTCTCTGAATCTGACAAACTACTGACTTAGCTAATACTGGGTCCTAAATCTGACTAGTCCTATCTTGTCCTAGAAGAACAATGCCTCCCATCCTATTAGCAAACACATTATATAATTAATGACAAATTTAGGCCCTGGTGTCAAGTAGGTGATGGGCTTGGAATGAATGCCATAAAAATGTGAGGAGTTCATTCATAGCTATTTTAGTTATCACAGTAATATGCTATGTTCTTCTTTTACAACATAAATGATTTCCTTCTTGTGGTAAAGTTCTAAAAGTTGAAGTTTAAATAAGACTTGTTTCCAATGTTAATGACCCTAAATAATGTTTAATTAAGCTTAAATTCTGAATAAATTATTTCCAAACTGGTTTAAAAGTTAATGAGATAATAATCACCCAGGAGGGAACAGCATGGTAGCAATACTATGAAACAGCAGCAGCCTGGCTAGTTGGTGTATTTCTCTCCTTCCAGATCTCATACTTGTTTAATTGACTTAAAACATTATGGTTCAAATAGACTCACGGTCACTAAATAGGCCTATAATGTGGAGAGAATTGCATTACATCTGAAGTGTTTAAGGCACAAACATATGAATATAGTTCAAGTAATGTGAAGAAAAAAATACGAATTCCTTATCTAACACAGTTGGAAATACATATTGGTTTAGTTACCCTGATAGAATGTTGGGAAATTTAGAAAGTTTATACAGCCAATAGCTTAATTATTGAAAACGCAATAGCGTTCAGTTTTGTTTTTTTTACACATGATTACCCCCTCTACCCCAAGTTCAGGGGAAGGTTGTTCTGCCTTTTTACTCATGTCCTGATAATGTAGTGATAAAAGTTTATAATGGAAAATGTGGGGGGAAAATACAAGTGGAAAAAAAGTCACTTGTGTTACCACCACAGCAAAACAATGGTCATTAACACCTTTTAAGGATTTTTAGTTGTTTTCCCCCAATGTCCTTAAAATAGAACAGTTTTCATATTGGATATACTTTTTATAATTTCTTTTTTTGACTTACTGTGCTAGGAAAAGTGGTTCATGTTCTATTCATAGGGTGCTTTGGTCCCCTGGCTTGTATTCCTGGGATGAACTCCTGGCTTGTTCATACGAAAGCATAAATAAATAAACGCTTTAAGTAATTTTAAGGACTCTGTATAATAACATCCTTCCATATTATGAAAAACAAATGGGTGGGAGGGGGAGATTTGCGGCATATGTAACAAGCATGGAGAATAATCTCAATATATAAACGGCTTTTTTAGCAGTAGAAAAATTGAGACCTTCAGAAAATAATTCATATAGAAAGCCCACAAATTTAGTTATATATGAATGTGACCATATTGGTAATTTAACAAATATACATTTAAACAAATATAAAAATCGACTTTTATACTCAAATTTGTAAACAAAATAACATTAATACAATATTGGTTGGGAAATAAGGCAGAATAAACTTTGTGGAAGGTAAGCTTTCTGTATATTAAGAGCCTTAGAGATCTGAGAATCATTTTATCTAGAAATTACATTTCTAGAAAGTTGTCATAGTGTAACAGATTTATGTGAAGACACTACAGATATGCTATTCACAAACTTACCTTTAATTGCAAACATTCAAAAATACCCTAAATAACAATGGAGGACATGTTTAGTAGACTATGTAGCCATTAAATATTATGTAGTTAAGAGAATATCTGAAAATTTAAAAATGCTTTTAAACTGAATACCTGTTTTTCTCAAGTTCATGGTTCTATCCTGATCTAAATAGCAACAAATGGTGCTGATATAGTTGATGCCATACACACATAAAAAAATTAACCTTCACCTTCCTTAAACTTTGTGGATACACAAAAATTAAAATTAACTCAAAATAGGCCCAAAATTAAGAGCTAAAACTAAACTTCTAGAATACAATATAGGAAATTTTGGTCTTAGCAAAGATTTCTTGAAAATGAAATAAGCCCACATGTATATGGTCAAACTATAACAAAGGAGGCAAGAATACAATCGGTAGTAGTCTCTATAACCTAGAGCTGGGAAGACTCAACAGCTACATGCAAAAGAATAAAACTGGATCACTTTCTTATACCATACACAAAAATAAGCTCAAAATGGATTAAAGAACTAAATGTGACACCTGAAACCATAGAACTCCTAGAAGAAAACATAGGAAGTAATTTCTTTGACATTGGCCAAAGCAGCATTTTTCTAGATAGGTTTCCTAAGGTTTGGACTGCATATTGAAGGAAAACCACAAAAAGACAAGGTAACCTATTGAATGGAAGAAGACATATGGATATGATATGATATATCCAATAAAGAGTTAATATCCAAAATACATAAAGAACTTCTACAACTCAAAAGCAAAACACTATATAAATAAGCAGAGAATATGAATAGATATTTTTCCAGAGAAGACCTGTAGATGGCTTTTGGAGACCAGCTCTGGCCAGGGTCCAGGGGTCCCTGAAGGATGGACGGTGGCAGTGAAAGAGAGAGCGTGCGCGAGGGCGAGCGCGTCAGCTGCGAGAATCTTTCTGATCACCAGGCAGGCATCTCAGCTCTGACTGGGGCTCAACTTTATTTTATAATTAAGTGTTTGGGGGATGGCACAGAAGTGTCATTTGCCTTAGACAATGATTTCTGATGACAAACTTCTTTCATATGTAAGAATTTCCCAGAACATAGATTTGTAGAAGACTCTTGCATAACCTTCATCAATAGTGATTGAGGTAGGTGATTTAGATGCTTATCCTATGGGGAAGGAAGGCACCTTTAGCATACCAGACAACGTTTTTAGCATAAAAAGGGTGAAGTTACTTCTTTGTGAGCAGGTGTCAAATAGGTCTTTCAGGAAACACCTCTGCTCCCAAAATCACAAAAGAAGTTCCTCAGTAGGTTCCTTCACAGGGAGCAATCAACATATTCAAGGCCAGAATAAGTCACTCACAAGATGCTCCAAGCAGAAACAATTGGGTGGGGGTGGATATGTGTCCTTAACTCTAAATTATGCTCTTTGTCTCAGGGCCAGACTCAATTGTAACTCTTGTGTTCTTAGCCCCCTTTATTATGGAAGTCTTGGATCTGCAAGGCCCATAGGAAGAGCCTTTGACAATCATCCACAATGCTTTCATCTGAAGTCTCTTTTGAAAAGGCAGGAATATGCTTTTCCTTATGAGCAATCTGTGTGGGGAATATCAGTCTGATCTGGAATATTGTGAGGCCTGGTCAATACCAGCAGGCTCATTTCCAACATGAGCCAGTAGTAGCAGAAGGAGATACCAGTTTTCGTTTCTCAAGGCAGGAGCTGTGCAAGCGCTGCCATTTCCTCACTGTGACTATTACCCAGCAAGTCCAGTGTGGCTCCCAGCAGATGGCCAGCAGCCACATGTGAAGGTGCTCGTCATTACTCATCATGAGAGAAATGCAAATCAAAACCACAATGATATATGATCTCAGACCTGTCAGAATGGCTAAAATCAAGAAATAAGTATTGGCAAGGGTGTGCAGAAAAGAGGATTCTCATGAATTTTTGGTGGGAATATACAGTGGTATAGCCACTGTGGAGAAGAGTATGGAGATTCTTAAAATAATAAAAAAATATATTCAGTAATTCTGTGTATGTACCCAAAGAATATGAAAACACTAATTCAAAAAGATCTCTGTGCACCCCCATGTTTATTGCAGCATTATTTACAACAGCCAAGTTAGGGAAGCAGCTCAAGTAAGTGTCCATTGGTGAATGGATAAAGAAATTGTGTACACAATGGAATATTAGCCCTAAAGATGAATGAGTTCCTATCACTTTCAACAACATGGATGGACCTAGATGGTATAATGCTAAGTGAAATATATCAAATAAAGAAAAATAACATTATTTCACTCCTATGTGGAATTTTTTATTTTTTATAGTTTATTGTCAAGTTGGTTTCCATATAACACCCAGTACTCATCACCCATTTCCCCCTTTCTCCCATCCTCCATCAACCCTCAGTTCTCAGTATTTAAGAGTCTTTTATGTTTTGCCTGCCTCCCTTTCAGTTTGAAACTATTTTTCTCCCTTCCCTTCCTCCATGGTCTTCTGTTAAGTTTCTCCTGATTCACATGTGGAATTTGAGAAAACAAAGAAGCAAAGACAAAAGGATAAATATAGAGAACAAACTGGTAGTTGCCAGAGGAGAAGTGGTTGCAGGAGGGGTAAAATAAGGAGTTCAGCAATACACTTACCTTGTTGAGCACTGAGAAATGTATAGAATTTGAATCATCGTACACCTGAAACTAATATAACACAATGTTAATTCCACCTCAATAAATCAGCTTAAGGTTAAAAAACTTAATTCTCTGATGCTTGAAACTATAAGAGTGTAATAAAGTAGTTGGGAAGTAACATAATCTAGATAATTTTATACAATAAAATGTTTTATACAAGGTATTACAAAACTGTATTCTACTTTAAAGAGTTTAAAAGTATTTTCAATAGTGGAAAAGTATTACAGAATAAATCCACTGCTTCCAAAGACAGTTTTTTGATAAGTACATTTTTAGAATACATTTTAGAATATTTAAAGTCTCCTTGTATACAGTCAGTTTAGATGAAATGGATTATATTACAAGGCATCTAAAAAGGTCATGGATTTGCCCAGTCTTGTCTGAAAATTTGGCAGATTAAAAATTTTCTCTGAAAAATGCCTATGGCATTTAAATCTGTAGATCTTTTAAACACGTAGCATATATACATATGTGTAAGTATGTATAATGTGTATGTATATCAAAATTGGACACAAGTAAAATGTGTGTATCTTACGGGTATAGTTTTTCCTAATCTTCTGTCTGAACCATATTTTATTTTGGTCTCATTAGGATTAGAGAGATTTGAATTTAAAAATCTGGTTTAATAAAAACTTTTATATTAGTTACATTATCTGGACCACATATTATAAAATGTGAGTTTAGGTCTGCATTTGTATTTTGAAAGTGATTTTTCTTATAGAAGGGTTAGATGAGAGAATGGATGTACATTGTCTAACAAGTGCTGATTGTATAGCAGACATGCAATGCATGTCTTCTCTCTAGAACCTAATTGCTTCTCTTTCACCATATCCAGGATGACCAGAATTTGTATTTGGGTATTGGTATTAGAACTCCCTGAATCTTTGATTTTAGTGAAATTGGCTTTGCTTTTAGAATACTTCCTCTCTTCTTTTGGATAGTTGTTTGTTTTTGTTGTCTAACCACTTCTTGCTACTGGGTCTATACTTGTCTTTTATTATACCAAGTTGTACAAAGAGAAAACCCAACAGGCATTTTGTAAAAAGATTTATGAAAGCTTTTGGAAAAGAAAAAGTGTGCAAATGAAAAATAGAAAAGTTTTCTGAGGGAGAATCATCTAAAGATGAGTAGAGTTTATTAAACTATCAAAAAAGTAATAGCATTTTTTTATACCAATGTGACTTTAAAAAAATAAACTCTGAGCATATAACTTCCACGGCATAATGCAGCAATTTGATACTTTAGACCTTTTGTGATTCTACCAATAGAGGACAAATAAACTTCATAACATAGGTATTAAAATTAGTGTAGGACACGGAAATAAACTCTGCATCATTAGTATAGTAACATCTATTGTGAGCTGCCCCAGACATGTAAAACCAAAGCTCTGCTAATTGATAATGAGTGATAGTGATAGTGATTGCTGAAATACAGATCATGTACTTTATCTTAATGAATGTTTTCTTCCTATTTGACTACTTGCCACAGCTTCCAATTCACTTCTTTGAGCCTCTTTAGCTTAGAAATAATTTTTTTTTTTTTGTAGCTACTTACCAGCTCTAAACAAGTACCAGTAAACTTACTTAATACAAATAGAAATACTTCATAAACTTGTAACTCCTACTTGGACTGGTGACTTCTACTCTGTGTAGGCTTGTGGTATTTCCCTTGAATCACATTTGAAAATCACATTGCATAGTTTCTAGATACTTGATTACATCACAAATGGATATCTTTTGAATTTTCATTAAAATTTTTCCTCCAGCCTAATGGTTTGTAACACTATCTAGGGCCTTTACTGAAAGACTTTTTAAAATCTCCTCTTCTTAGGTATATAAAGAAGTAATCATTCAGGTAGTTCAGTCATGCTGGTAATAGACCTAAATTTCTGTGAATTAGTTCCTTTTTTAATTTGTGCATAAAGTTTAATAAGAATAGAATTCATTGCTTTATTTTAGTTCCTCAATTTGATTACTGATATTAGGTATGTCAGTTCTCATGGAGGACTAATGAGAAAATTTCCTAAACTGACAAGAAGTACTACATACATAATATGAAATGATGAACAGAGAAAGTTGTGTTATAATTTGGATGCTGGGTAGCTGGCTATGATTGGCCATTATGTTATTCTCTCCTTTTTATTTAAAAAAATTTTTTTAAATGTTTTTATTTATTTCTAGGGGAGAGAGAGACAGCGTGAGCAGGGGAGGGTCAGAGAGAGAGGGAGACACAGACTCTGAAACAGGCTCCAGGCTCTGAGCTGGCAGTCAGCACAGAGTCCGACGCGGGGCTCGAACCCACGAACCGCGAGATCATGACCTAAACGAAAGTCAGACGCTTAACTGACTAAGCCACCCAGGCGCCCCTATTCTTTCCTTTTTAATAATTGCTAAGGCATGATTCTCATTAGACCTGGAAGCAAAATTTATTATTTTGCATAAATAGATGAAACTGTGGTTACTTGAGTAATTTATATTTCATGTTTTCACAGAACAATATTTACATGCATTGTGCAAAAGTGAGATAATTAATTTTATATCTTGGATTATTCATTTCATGTTTTGTATGCTCTATGTAAAGTATATTTGAAAACGTTTTTTGAAAGATTATTTTTCTATCCTACTTTCTGCAATATTTAGAGTTAGGATTTCTTTTTGAGATGATTATATTTTTTAAGCACATACCTAGAAACTATGCTAAGAAAGATTATATGTAATGTATATTATATTTAAAGAATATAACCTTATACATAATAAGCATAAATATATTAATATAATTGTTAAGTAATATAATATTATATAAATATATATTCTTTATGGATACATTGCTTTCCAGAGGGTTTATCTGATTTTTACTAGCATTTTTATTAGTGGTGTGTGTTAGTTTATTACTAAATAATTTCCATCATTTACTATTATCTTTCAAAAATGGCAAATTTTCTGAGTAAAAGAGTAATACCTCATTATTTTAACTTGCAATTTTCATTATTTACGTATGTTTATATACTATATATTTTGTTTATAACTCAGGTATAATTTGAGAATATGCCCTCTATTCATTTTATATCAGGTTGAAGTATTTTTAACCTACTTTTGATAATCTCTCTTTAAAGATGCAAATGCTTTTTACGTATTTCTAATTTTGTTGTGTTTCTGTGGGTGGGATTTTTATTATATGATGTAATTATTTTTATATGTGGTTCCGTAGAATTGTAACTATTATAAAATACAGTATTTAATTATATAGATATATTATCTGTATTTCTTTAAAGAAGTCATATAAAATCTAGAATTAAACTTGTAGAAAATTAAAAGTCTTAAAAGGATGAAATGATTCATTATTTTGATAACTATTCATAGAGATTAAGACTCATTTTGAAATACTAATACTATTCTTCTCAGTGAAGCCTGTCTTTATTATTATGCTCTGCCAGCCTCACCGCCTCTTTGCCTTACTCTGTTCTATAATATCTTATTCTCCTTAGTCTATTCTTTTTCTCATGAGTATAATTGCAAACATAATACATACAATAATTTTTACATTTATTATTTGTTATTAATATCCTCTCATCCTTGTTCCTCAAGACAATTTAAGTTTTAGCACAGTCATCTTTGTTTTGTTCTCTGTTTGCCTATAGGTGAACTTGTAGAAAAGGTAAAATGGTGGTTACCAGGGCTGGGAGACGGGAATTAGGAATATGTTGTAGAAGGTAAAAACTTGGCATCTAGGAGATGAATAAGTGCTGGAAATGTAGTCCATAGCATCATGATTATAGTCAACAGTACTGTACTATATACATTTCTGGGATACTAGATCTTAAGTGCTCACCACACACACAAAAAAGATAATTATGTGAAGTTATAGGGGTGTTGAAGACCAGTGGTAATCATATTGCAGTATATAGATGTCCAGTCAACCTGTTGTACACCTTAAACTCACACAATGTTATGTTAGTTATATCAGAATAAAAATAAGTCCATTCCTATGAAATATAATTAGCTAAAAAACTAAAATTAATGTAGCTTTACTAACTTTTAAAATTATCAGTGACTTATGTGTTGACAAAGCCTACATAATTCCTGTGAGGCTTAAGAAAGAGATCCCAAAATAAAATCTGTGATGCCCTGTATCAGCAGTAGAAGATTGACCAACCTGGGACTTACGTTGGCTTTTAGTTGCCAAACTCTATCACAAAGCAAAAGTTTTACTGAAGAAGCCAATTTTACTTTATTATTCAGATCTAAACTTTTATGTTCTATTAAATTTTATACTCAGAGCAGCTCTAATCTTTGAATTGAAGAGAACTGATATGAGAAATCCTCAGACATTTTGTCATATCACAGTTTCAGTCTTGTAAAGAAAAAGGTTTCTGTTGAGTGATGTGACACCACTTAATTTGATGTATGTAGAAGATGACTAAAATCTAGGAATCAAAGTAGATTGATGGCTAGCCAGCTTATAAAAACACTCCATCTAATTTCCAAAAACTTCATTATAAGACAACTACATTTTTTAAACAACCGTTAAAGCGTTTTTAGAGAAACTCATTGTATCATACATTGACTAAATGGCAGTTGTTCAATTCAGATGGAATAGTGAGTTACATCTCTTTTTAAAAAAAAAAAGATTATAGAAGGGTGCCTGGGTGGCTTAGTTGGTTAAGCGACCGACTTTCGCTTAGGTCATGATCTCACGGTTTGTGGGTTCAAGGCCCCGTCAGGCTCTGTGCTGACTGCCAGCTCAGAGCCTGGAGCCTGTTTCAGTCTGTGACTCCCTCTCTCTCTGACCCTCCCCTGCTCACGCTGTCTATCTCTCTCTCCTAGAAAGAAATAAAACATTAAAAAAAAGATTATAGAATTTGTAAAAATACATACTTTAAAATTTTAATTCCACTAGGGTTAACATGACAGTGTTATACCAGTATCAGCTGTACAATGTAGTGATTCAACAATTCTGTTCCTTAACGCTCATTTTAAGTGTATTCTTAATCCCTTTACCTATTTCAACCATCTCTCCACCAGTGTCCCCGCTGGTAACCATCGGTTTGTTCTCTATTATGAGTCTGATTTTTGGTTTGTCTCTTTTTTCCCCAATTTGTTCTTATGCTTCTTGAATTTCACATATGAGTGAGTGAAATCATAGTGTGCCTTTCTCTGACTGACTTATTTCACTTAGCATGATTCTTTTTATGGCTAATGTTCCATTGTGTGTGTGTGTGTGTGTGTGTGTGTCTGTGTGTATAATACATATATGTACACATCCATACATACATCTTTATTCATAGGTCAATGGATAGTTGGACTGCTTCCATAATTTCCATTATCATAAATAATGCTCCAATAAATGTAGAGGTGCGTATATCTTTTTGAATTTGTGTTTTTGTATTCTTTGGGTAATTACCCAGTAGTGGAATTACTGGATAATAGGATAATTGTATTTTTAATTTTTTGAGGAACATCCATACTGTTTTCTACAGTGGCTGTGCCAGTTTGCATTTTCACCAACAGTTCAAGGGTATTCCCCTTTTAACATATCCTTGCCAACGTCTGTTTCTTGTGTTGTTGATTCTAGCCATTCTGACAGGTGTTGAGGTGACATCTCATGGTTCTTTAAGTTGCATTTCCCTCAAGATGAGTGATGTTGAGTATATTTGCATGTCTATTGGCCAACTGTATGTCTTTGGAAAAATGTCTGTTTAGGTCCTCTGCTCACTGTTTAATTGGATTCTTTTTAAGGTGTGGAGTTGTAGAAATTCTTTATATATTTTGGATACTAATCCTTTATCAGATAAATCATTTTCAAATATCTTCTTCCATTCTTTGGGTTGCCTTTTTGTTGATGATTTCCTTTGCTGTGCAGAAACTTTTTATTTGAATGTACTCTCAATAGCTTATTTTTGCTTTTGTTTTCCTTGCCTAAGGAGATATACCTAGAAAAATGTTGCTAAAGCCAATGTCGGAGAAATTACTGCTTGTGTTCTCTTCTAGCATTGTTAGGGTTTCAGGTCTCACATTTAGGTGTTTAATCCATTTTGAATTTATTTTTGTGTATGGTGTAAAATAAAAGTGCAGTTTTATTCTTTTGCATGTAGCTGTCCAGTTTTTCCAACATCGTTTATTGAAGAGACTGTCATTTTCCCAGTGAATATTATTGCCTCCTTTATCAGAGATTAAGTTTATTTCTGGGCTCTCTATTTTGCTCCATTGATTTGATTATTATAGCTTTTGCAGTGTATATTGAAATCTAAGATTGTGATACCTCCAGTTTTGTTCTTTTTCAAGATGGGTCTTTTTTGTCTTTTGTGGTTATGTAGAAATTTTAGGATTATTTATTCTAGATGTGGGGAAAAATGCAGTTGGTATTTTGATAGGGATTGCATTAAATCTATAGATTGTCATGGGTAGTGTGGACATTTTAACAATATTAGATCTTCTGATGCATGAGCATGGAATACCTTTCCATTTGTGTCACATTCAGTTTCTTTCATCAGTATTTTTATAGTTTTGGGGGACAGGTCTTTCCCCTCCTTTGTTAATAAGTTCATTTCTATCTTATTCTTTTTGGTGCAGTTGTAAATGGGATTGTTTTCTTAATTTATCTTTGTTACTTTATTACTAGTATGTGGAAATGCAATGGATTTCTGTATACTCTCCAACCTTATTCAATTTAATTATCAGTTCTAATAAAATTTTCATTTCTTTAGGGTTTGCTATACATAGTACATGTCATCTGTCAGTAGGGAGAGTTTTACTTTTCCTTAGCAATTTGGGTGCTTTTCTTTTTCTAATTGCTGTGGCTATATATACCTTCCAATACAATGTTGAATTAAAGTGATGAGAGTGGACATTCTTGTCTTGTTCCTAATCTTAGGGGGAAAGGCCTCAGTTTTCTGCTATTGAGTATAATGTTAGCTGCTGATTTTCATATATGGCCTTTATTATGTTGTGGTATGTTCCCTCTAAACGTTATTGAGGGTTTTTATCATGAATGGATGTTATACTTTGTCAAGTGCCTTTTTTTTTTTTTTTTACATCTATTGAAAGGATCATATGGTTTTTATCCTATATCTTCCTTTTGTAATATGTCACATTGATTGATTTGTGAATATTGAACCACTCCTGCGTTCCAGGAGTAAATCCTGCTTGACTGTGGCAAATGATTATTTGAATATGGTGCCGGAATCAATTTGTGGTAATTTTGGCCTTATAGAATGAATTTGGAGACTTTATTTTCTCTTTTAGTTTTTGGAATCATTTGATAAAAATAGGTATTAGTTCCTCCTTAAGAGTTTGGTAGAATGCACCTGTGAAGCTATCTGGTCCTGGACTTTTAATTGCTGGGAACTTTTTGATTACTGATGCATTTGGAATATTCATAATTGGTCTGTTTGAATTTTTTATTCCTGTTTCAGTTTTAGTGTTTTAAATGTTTGCAGTTGGTCTAGTTTGTTGTCATATAATTTTTCATATTCTCTTAAAATTGTATTTCTGTGGTGTCAGTTGTTATTTCCCCTATTTCATTTCTGATTTTGTGTGAGTGCTCTCTCTCTCTCTCTCTGTATTTTGTAGTCTGGCTAAAGGTATATTTTGTTGATCTTCTCAAAGAAACAGCTCCTGCTTTCATGATCTGTTCTACTGTTTTTGTTGTTGCTGGTTTGGTTTTGTTTTTGCTTGCTTCTATTTTATTTCTGCTCTAATCTTTATTTCCTTCCTTTTACTCATTTTGAGTTCTATTATTTTTTAACTCCTTCAGGTGTAAGGTTATATTTTAGATTTTTCTTGCTTCTTGAGGTAGCCCTTTATTACTATAAACATTCAACTTAAAATGACTTTTTCTGCCTCCCAAAGATTTTGAACCATTGTGTTTTCATTTTCATTTGTCTTCATGTATTTTATTTATTTCCTCTTTTATTTCTTGGTTGACCTATTTATTGTTTAGTCGCATGCCATTTAACCTTCATGTATTTGTGTTCTATCCAGACTGTTTCTTATGGTTGATTTCTGTTTTCATAGTGTTGCAGTCAGGAAAGACTGTGTTCTTGTTCAATTTGTTGAGACTCATTTTGTGGCCTAATATGTAATCTGTTCTGGAGAATGATCCATGTGCACTTGAAATGAATGTGTATTATTCTGTTTTAGGATGGAATGTTCTAAGTATATCTGTTAGATTCTTCTCATCCAGTGTGTCATTCAAAGCCACTGTTACCTTGTTGATATTCTGTTTGGATGAACTCTCCATTTATGTAAGTGTGGCATTAAGTCCCCTGCTATTATTATATTCTTATTGATTACTTTATATTTGTTATTTGCTGCATTATGTATTTGGGTGCTACCATGTTGGATGCATAAATATTTACAATTGTTAATCTTCTTTCATGCATTTTTCTGTTTGTCCTTTCTTGATTATCTTTAAAGCTTTTTTGTCTGATATAAATATTTGCTACTCCAGCTTTTTTTTTTACTTCCATTTGCATAATAAGTGCTTTTGTATCTCTTCATTTTTCAATTTGCGTTGTCTTTAGGTTGGAAATAAGTCTCTTGTAGGCAACATATAAATGGGTCTTGCTTTTTATTTATTCCATTACCCTATGTCTTTTGATTGGAACATTGAGTCCATTTAAATTCGAAGTAATTATTGATAGGTATGTATTCATTGCCATTTTGTTACTTGTTTTAGGGTTGTTTTTGTAGTTCTGTGTTCCTTTTTTCTCTTGTTTGTTCTCTCATGGTTTGCTAGCTTTCTTTAGTGATGTACTTAGATTCCTTTCTTTTTATTCTTTGCCTATCTATTGCTGGTTTTTGATTTGTGGTTACCATTAGGTTTATATATAACACTTTATGCGTATAGCAGTCTATATTAAGTTGATAGGTGCTTAAGTTTGAACCCATTCTTCACTCCTTTCCCTGCAAGTTTTAGGCATATGGTGTCATATTTTAGATCCTTTTATTTTGTGAATGCCTTAATTGATTTTTATAAGTGCACTTAATTTTACTGCTTTTGTGCTTCCTACTTTTCCACTCATGCTTATGGTCTTTCCACTCAAAGCATCCCCTTCAACATTTCTTGTAGTGCTGGTTTAGTGATCATGAATTCCTTTAACTTTTGTCTGGGGAAACTCTTTATGTCTCCTATTCTGTATGATATCTTCCTGGATGGAGTGTCCTTGGCTGCAGGGGTTTTGTTTTGTTTTGTTTTGTTTTTTCAGCATTTAAAAAATATCATGTCACTCTTGGGGCTCCTGGGTGGCTTAGGCAGTTGAACTTCCAACTGTTGATTTGGCTCAGGTCATGGTCCCACAGTGGTGGGATTGAACCCTTTATCAGGATCTGTGCTGAGTATGGAGCCTGCTTGAGATTCTTTCTCTTTCTCTCTCTCTCTTTCTCTCTCTCTCTCTCTCTGTCTCTCCCCCACATACATACACACATAGATTCTCTCTCTTTAAACTTAAATCTTTAAAAATTTTTAAATATCATGCCACTCTTTTCTGGCCTTCAAAGTTTCTGCTGAAAAATTAGGTGATACCCTTACAGGGTTTCCATTATGTTTCTTTTCTTTTTCTGCTTTTAAAATTCTCTGTCACTACCTTTTGACATTTTGATTACTATGTATTTTGGTATTGACCTCCTTGGGTTGCTTTTGTTGGGGTCTCTCTATTCCTACTGGATCTGGATGTCTGTTCCCTTCCCCAGATTTGGAAGTGTTCAGCTACCATTCCTTCATATAAATTTTCTGACCCCTTTCTCTCTCTTCTCTTTCTGAGATTTCTATTATGCAAATGTTGTTATACTTGCTGGTGTTGCTGAGTTCCCTTAGTCAATTCTCATTTATTATTATTATTATTATTATTATTATTATTATTATTATTTCTCTCTCCTATTCAGCTTGGTTGCTTTCCATTACTCAGTCCTCCAGGTTGCTGATCTTCTGCTTCCCCTAGTCACCTATTTCTTCCATCTAAGATATTTTTAATTTTAGTTAATGAGTTCTTCATCTCTGAATGCTTCTTTATGTTTTCTCTTTCAGAGATTTACAGAGGTCTTCTGCTCTTATCTCAAGTCCAGTGAGTACCTTCATGACCACTACTTTAAATTCTCTATCAGGGATATTTCTTATCTCCACTGCCTTTAGCTCTTGTTGTGATTTTGTTCTGTTCTTTCATTTGGGACATAATTCTTTGTCTCCTTGTGTTGTCTCTCTATGTTGCTTTCCTTGTCCTAGGAGAGTTAGCTACATCTGCTCTTGAAAGTAGTGGCCTTATGAAGAAGAGGTTCTGTAGTGCCCTGTAGTGCAATGTTTACTATTCAGCAGAATTTGGCACTTGAACCGTGTTTCTTATGTGTGTTGCATGTACCCTACTGTTGGGTTGAGCCCCATTTGCCTTCAATTCAGTTATCTTCAGTGGCTCTCTTTGCCTGTTGTGGATAGGATTTGGTCCCTGTGTTTTTAGTGAGCCAGGCTGTGATTGCCATGGGTTTTTGTTGAGTGAGGCCAGGCATTTGCCAGAGATGCAGAAGCGTTGAACTGCAGGGTGCTTTCCCTGTGTTGTCCTCTGAGAACTTTCATTGGTAAGTGGGGCCCGTGATGAGACCTCTCTCTGCTCCTAGTCCACTTCAGGGCTGCAGTGGGACTAATGTGTGTTATCTTTTTCCTCTCCCCAGGGTAGGAATTACTTTTAAATGGACCTGGTTCTTGTCAGAGCTTATTGCACACTCTCAGGTTTGTGCTTTGGATGGGCTTAGTTAAGAATATATTGGAAGGGTAGGGTGTGCAGGAGAACATGGGAATGGGGTGTGTAGTTCCACCAACATCTCCACCAAGGAGGGAGGGGACCTGCATAGCTTGCTGGGTTGGAACCATGGATCTGCAGAAACATGTGGGGTAGGATGCATTGTTAGCAAGCTAAGTGGAGAGTGTTGTCACTGCTCTGGTTTCTGCAAATGTTCATGTATCTAGGCTGGGAGGCAGGGGAGGGAAAATGGTTCCCAGTACACCTTTAGTTCCTGAAGTCTCCCAGAGAGTCCTGCCCTTCCAGCCCAAGCTCCTTCCTGTGTACCCCAGGCATTTTAAAAACTATTTTTATGCTGTGTCTCAGAAGGGCTGTTTATTATGGTCAAGGACTCCATCCTCCCCACTTGACTAGAGCTGAGTCGGCTGAATTTTAATTATGGGTGTTAGGACCCTCTGGTTTTCAAAGGCAAATGTTATGGGGATTCATCTTCCTCATGCCTGGGATGACTGGCACGAGTCTCTGTTACTCTTCCTCTGTACTTGTGGCATTTCCTCCCACTCATGGAGAGTATTACAAGTTCATTTGGCTCCTGACCACATCTCTGTCTTTCCTACTCTCTTGGATATGGACTCTTCTCTGCATAGACTCTCTCTACAGCTAAATTTTATCAGTCTGCATGTAATTTTCTGCATTATTTATAACTGATGTGAATGTCACCTAGTTGTATTCATTGGACAAAGTGAAGTTAGGATTCTCTTACTCTGCCATCATCTGCAGCAGTTAGAATTCTCTTGTGGTTTTGGTAGCACCATCATTGTAGATCTGTCTTTTCATGTTCCACAAAGTTCTGAATCAGAGTTCTTTTCTCAGTCATATTCCGAGTGACTGTAGCAAGATCCTGGATTTGACAGGATGAGAAAGCCAAGGCAGAGATCCTGGTTTCCTAATGTTCATACCTAGATTTGGATCATCTGTCTCACACTGGAGCAAAGAAAATGGTTGTTTACAGCCTTGGAACAAGAGATGGACTCTCCCTACATAGCTAAGATCAATTATACTTTTTAGTAAAATGAAGAAAATGTTGACATCTGGAGCAAATGAATAGGTATGCTTTTAATGTTCACTATAAGTTCATAGTTGATTTCCTGTTATGCAGCCTGCAGTGTGCAGGTGTTACCTGACATTCTTTCTATTACCAAATAGGAGTTGGGGCTCAGGGAACTTGGAAAAGAACATGCTGATACTCTGGCCACTGCCATTGCTGTGAGTTTTAATAAACTCCTTTGCCTCTGATCCAGGAGTTTCATGTCTTCTTCCATCATCTATGAAACTGTCAGTCAGATATGTTAACATTCAAGTAGGCTAATCTCTCATATCTTTGACAGTTTTAGTTGGCAAGAATTAGATGCTCATAGAGACATATTTTCTGGAAGAGAAAGGATGAGGGTTTTAGAGGCCAGTTAATGAGACCTGAAGAAGATCCATAGATGTTGGTCATGAGCATGTTAAGCTACTTATGGCCAAGTAGGCAATAAATAATCTGCTAGTTGATTGCCTTATAATAAGGAGAAATTGAAGATGTGGTTATAGGCAAAAACCAGAAATAAGTTTAAAGACATTTGCTTAAATGGTGGTGATATTATCATATCCCCAATTAAGTGTATTATAAACTTGAAAACTGCATCAAATCCCTCTTTTTGTTTTAACCAAATTATGCTAGTAAACTGGGAGTTCAAATAGCCCTGTGACAAACCAATAAATGTAAATAGAACTGTTCCCATGTGGATGCATATTGCACTCGACTTTTTTTTTTTTTGAAATTGGGATTAAAAGGATACATTAACATCAATCGCTAAAAACCAATCCCCTTTGGGTTGTTACACCTTTTGCATTTCTACTACCATGTCCAGAAGTGCTGAGGTTATAGATGGTATTATGCTGTTCAAATTGTGATAATCTATAGTAAATATCCATAAGCCATCTGCCTTTTTCACAGCCCACATAGGGTGGTAATGAAGAATTAGTTTGTATCACTACTCTTGTTTTTAACAGGTCACTGAATAAAGATGTAGTCTTTTTCTTCTTACCAGGTATTCCATATTGCTTCAAATTAACAATATGTAGGTTCATGTAATTCCAAAGGCTCCCATTTAGCATGGCCAATTAATACTAGCTTAAGGGCAACTTTGTCTTCTATTTAAAATATCAGGTAGGAGAAGTGTTCCCCAATCAGACATAATATCCATTTTAAGGATACATTCAGGTAATGGAGATTCAATTACTTCAGATAACATTTGTTCAAACAGTCCAATTACATTTAATTTACTTTAACTCCATCCACAGAAACCACATGTAGGCTCCCAATCTAACTATAGCTCCTTTAAAAGGTGTCCTGCTTGTTACTATATTTTTCTCCAGGTGGAAGAATTCCTTGTCAATCTAAAGTTTGTTTTTGGTATGCTTCATTGTAACAACTAGTACCATGATTTTTTTTCTGGATGTACAGAAATCCCACTCCCTTTCAGATACCATTTACAGAAATGCACACTTAGACTGAGTGTGAAAAGAGAGTCATCTGTGACCACTGTGGGCGGAAACGTGATGAATGGTTAGAAGTTAAACTGGGGTTAAATCTAGTTTTGGCATACAGTGCTTGTTAAGGAATAATGCAACAGCTGGAGGTCTAATGGTTCAATTCCTCCTGCTGTCCAATATGCCACTCTGATATCCATTCAGAGATTGTAGTAAAAGTTCTTTTTTTTTTTTTCCACTGAGTCCTAAGGCCAAAAGGAAGTTTGAGTCCCCTTAGAGAAATGTTTCTGAAAGAAGAGAAACTCTAATGGGAAACAGTTGGTGAATAATTGACAACTTATATTTGGGTTCCTGCTGTCCTGAAGCTGGAATTGGATTTATGGTAAGGCAAACAATTGGAAAATGAAAAATCACCCGAAGAATCATGAATACACTTTTGAAGTTGGTCCCACCAATCTGGAAACCTCACCTTTTTGTTAAATCAGGCAAAAACTAAGATGTTGTCATGGCGGTAGGGTGGCGGCAGATGACCAACCATAGAATGGACCATCTAAAAACAAAACCAAACAAAACATCCCCTGTGTCAGTCAAAACCAAGGGCACAAATCCTGTGGTCCTTGCTAGAAAGCAGTGTTTCTGTGGCTGCTTCATCAAGAGGTACACAAAAACTGAAAAAAAAAAAAAATACTTTCAGGTGTGAGGATCTTGCTGTTTAATGTAGACCATCGAATAGGCCCAAAACACGGAAAGTCCTTTAGTAGAGCTGTGATTGAGCAGCTTCTCAAAGCTGAAAGTGAATCTAAAGCCTGCCATATTGGCATGGAGTTGCTGTCTTCCTCTCTGCGTCATTGTTTTTTTTTTTTTTTTTTACCTTAGCTGCTTTAAGAATAGAGGTGATCTGGGGTGCCTGGGTGGCTCAGTCGGGTAAGCTTTCAGTTTTGGCCCAGGTCATGATCTCATGGTTCATGGGTTCGAGCCCCATGTTGGGCTCTGTGCTGACAGCTAGCTCAGAGCCTGGAGCCTCTTTCAGATTCTCTATCTCCCTCTCTCTCTGACCCTCCCCTGATCATGCTCTCTGTCTCAGAAATAAATGAAACATTAAAAAAAAAATGATTAGGTATGAGACCAATGTCTTGCTCTCTCACGGGTGGGGTGGGGGATGTAGGCAGTCATGACACATGCAGTCATGTGTATTGTACATGCACATGCAGTCATCCAAGTATTCTGGGAAACTATAGGTGGGAAAGGGTTTTCTATAATTCTATTAGATACGTGCACCCAAGTCAGCATTTTACTATTAGGGGAGAGGTGCTTCTGAATTCAAATTATGTGATTTGGGTAGTGTTCACACTTAGAAAGATTACTAATATTATCTTGTAGGCCCATTGCTATAATTCGCTGTAGTTTTGTCAGGTCTTTTGCATCTGAATTAATAGTAGGAATTGATGCTTTTATACTTGTATTTTTCTATCCTGTCATAACCAGTAGGGGTTCTCCCAATATGGAAGAGCCATATTCAGGGGAGTGTTAACATCTTTGGGTCTCACAACTTTAATCACTCATTTGAGGTACAAGTGTCTGGTTGATGATTTTGCCTAGTGAAGCCTCTGGCAAAAGGAGGCAGTCTTTATCAGTGGTACCCATTAGGGTTTTGGACTCTAAGGTCTACCGGGCAAACCTCTTTGGAATAGTGGCTATTAGCTTTTTACTGGGCTCTTGTTAAAGCTTAACACCTGCCCCGGGGCACTTTATGATTCTTATGCCTGATATTTTCTTCCAGGGTAGGTGGATTTAGTGACGAACAAGGTGGGAGGGGCCCAACAAACTTTGTCATATGGAAATAGTGTATTTAAAATTGCTGCAGTTCTTGCTGTCTGGTCTGCCACTTGAAAAACTATAGATAGGCAAATAAAAGGCATTCCTCTTTGGAGCCACAAACTATTAAAACTTAATAGCTGTTGGTTGAATGGCTGGCTCCCTCACAGATGTCCATTGTAAGGGACTGTTATTTGAGGAGATTGACTAGAATCAAGCTTATGATCAAATCTGCACCATCCAGATTGCCACTGTTTCTGTCTAGATCCATCATTATACTGGACAGGGCCACATATCCATCATGACAGATTGGACTCAAGTAAGAACTGTATGTTTCTGATACACTGTAGTCAGATTGCTGACTCATTTCCTCACAGTGAGGGAGTCCTGGTTGCACAGAGCATGGCCCCTGCTGCTTTGGCAAATTGACTGTCAGACCTTTAACCTCACTTTGGACTTTCACTGAAGCCTCACTGCTGTTAACACGTTTTCAGGTCATGGTGTAGCTGTTCAATTTCATCAGCTGACAATGACCATATTGTTATTGATCTTGAAAATTATCCATGTCATATTTTTAGCTTTCCAGGCCATTTGCAGAAAGCAGTACTCCTTTCTTTGCAATAGCCACTCAACAATGGGTTGATAGTTCAGATTTTTTTTTTTTATTTATTTATTTTTATTTATTTTTTATTTTTTTTTACAAATAGTTTATTGTCAAATTAGTTTCTACATAACACTCAGTGCTCATCCCCAAAGTGCCCTCCTCCATGCCCATCCCCCCTCCCCCCCACATCCATCAGTCCTCAGTTTTTGTCAGCATTCAAGAGTCTCTCATGGTTTGCCTCTCTCCCTTTCCCCCACCATTTCCGCCCTTCTTCTCCCCCTTGTTCCTCCGTCAAGTTCCTCCTAATCCTCCTATACGTGTAAACATATGATATTTGTCCTTCTCTGCCTGACTTATTTCGCTCAGCATAACACCCTCAAGGTCCATCCATGTTGCTACACATGGCCAGATTTCATTGTTTCTCATTGCCATGTAGTATTCTATGGTATAGATAAACCACATCTTCTTGATCCATTCGTCTGTTGATGGACACTTAGGCTCTTTCCATGTTTTAGCTATTGTGGAGAGTGCTGCTATGAACATTGGGGTACATGTGCTCCTATGCCTCAGCATTTCTGTATCCCTTGGGTAAATTCCTAGCAGTGCTATTGCTGGGTCCTAGGGGAGTTCTATTGTTAGTTTCCTGAGGAACCTCCACACTGTTTTCCAGAGGGGCTGTACCAGTTTACATTCCCACCAACAGTGTAGGAGGGTGCCCGTTTCTCCACATCCTCGCCAGCATCTAGAGTTCTCTGATTTGCTCATTTTAGCCACTCTGGCGTGAGGTGGTATCTCAGTGTGGTTGTGATTTGTATTTCCCTGATGAGGAGGGATGCTGAGCATCGTTTCATGTGTCTGTTGGCCATCTGGATGTCCTCTTTGGAGAAGTGTCTGTTCATGTCTTCTGCCCATTTCTTCACTGGGTTGTTTGTTTTTCGGGCGTGGAGTTTGGTGAGTTCCTTATAGATTCTGGATATTAACCCTTTATCTGATATGTCATTTGCAACTATCTTTTCCCATTCCGTTGGTTGCCTATTAATTTTCTCGGTTGTTTCCTTGGCTGTGCAGAAGCTTTTAATCTTGATGAGGTCCCAACAGTTTATTTTTGCTCTTGATTCCCTTGCTTTTGGGGATGTGTCAAGTAAGAAGTTGCTGCGGTGGAGGTCAAGGAGGTTGTTTCCTGCTTTCTCCTCTAGGGTGTTGATAGTTTTCTGTCTCACGTTCAGGTCCTTTATCCATTTTGAGTTGATTTTTGTGCATGGTGTGAGAAAATGATCTAGTTTCATTCTTCTGCATGTTGCTGTCCAGTTCTCCCAACACCATCTGTTAAAAAGGCTGTCTTTTTTCCATTGGATATTCTTTCCTGCTTTGTCAAAGATCAGTTGGCTGTATACTTTTGGGTCCACTTCTGAGTTCTCAATTCTGTTCCATTGGTCTATGTGTCTGTTTTTGTGCCAATACCATACTGTCTTGAGGATGACAGCTTTGTAGTAGAGGCTGAAGTCTGGGATGGTGATACCTCCCGTTTTGGTTTTATTTTTCAGTATTACTTTGGCTATTCGGGGTCTTTTGTGGTTCCATACAAATTTTTGGACAGTTTGTTCTAGTTTTGAGAAGTATGCTGGTGCAATTTTGATTGGAATTGCATTGAATGTGTAGAGTGCTTTAGGTAGTAATGACATCTTAACTATATTTATTCTTCCTATCCATGAGCATGGAATGTTTTTCCATTTCTTTGTGTCTTCTTCAATGTCCTTCATAAGTTTTCTATAGTTTTCATCATACAGATCTCTTGTATCCTCAACGGGGAAAAACTGAGAGCTTTCCCCCTGAGATCAGGAACACGACAGGGATGTGCACTCTCACCACTGTTGTTTAACATAGTGCTGGAAGTCCTAGCATCAGCCATCAGACAACAAAAGGAAATCAAAGGCATCAGAATAGGCAAAGAGGAAGTCAAACTTTCACTCTTCGCAGATGACATGATACTCTACATAGAAAACCCGACAGACTCCACCAGAAGCCTACTAGAACTGATCCAAGAATTCAGCCAAGTTGCAGGGTACAAAATCAACGTACAGAAATCGGTTGCATTTTTATACACCAATAATGAAGCAACAGAAAGAGAAATCAAGAAACTGATCCCATTCACAATTGCACAAAAAACCATAAAATACCTCGTGATAGTTCAGATTTTTGATAGACCTTCTATACTCCCTGTAAATCTACATGCATTTGGTATTGAGTGCAAAATGCATCCTCAAAATTAAACTCAAAGATTTCTCATCCTCTTTCCCATTTTTTATTTTTTACGGGTCCATACATCTTAGCAATGAACTTTATTGATTAAATATTGACTGTCCCCAGAAGAAAATTACCTTCTTTTGATTGCTTCGTGGGTTAAGTGAGATCAGAGCAAAAACATTGGTCATTTATTTAGATTTACTTTGAAATTCAGAATTCTGGTCCTGACTGTATCTGTGTAAGATGAATTTTTATTTGTTGCAATGCTGTTTGGCACACTCCGTGGATGGTGACCTTGCTAAAAGTAAGCCTAAAGAATTTAGATGGAATTCTGACTCAATCATTACCTGGATTCTCTTGTTCTATGAGATGGTCCTAGATGTTCAGAATGAATGAGCACTTGGTAGAGCAGTAGCTCTAATAGTGACACAGACCAAAATGGCTTTCTGTAAATTTGATTAAAAATGTCCTTGCTTCTTTTGGACTGATCCTTTTGGATAATGGTGTGGGTGCACATAGGGGGTTATAGGAAGGAATGGTAAAATTGTAGTTATTGGCATGAGACACCCTGATTTTGTAGAGGTAGAAGTTGCTTCTTAGAGGAATAACTGACTCCTTATTTATTAGTATTCCTACAATAAGAGTAACCCAGTTAAATGGGTGGAAGAAAATCATCTTTGCCTTTGGCTAAGTGATCAATGACACTACCTTAGCCCTGAAAGAAGTTTAAATTAGCCTCAATTCATTAGTCAGAGTTATTAAGGCTGATAAAATTATTCAAGGTGTACTTCATGTGGGCCAAGGAAGAATCTGTGTAATCATTAGTGCAGCCTACTAAGGCTATATTTATACCTTAGGTGAGGTGGAAAGGTCATGAAAACAAGGAGAAAGCCATTTGGCTATAGTATCACTTGATGGTTTAGGAAATTTGTTCAGCTGGTGTACTGCAAGTCTCACCTTATTTCTTGGCTCTGGTTGTAAGTCTTAAATAAATGCTGTATGAGACAAACTTAATGAATTTGGTGTCAACATCTGCCAGTGAGATTAATTAGATGGCCAACAGAGGAGTGTACTTATTGGAAAAATTACTGGAATCCAACACTGTAGTAATGTGGTGTGGATATTTTGGGGGAGACCATGCTTTATGGGTTTCTCCTATTGCCATACATATCTTCTCAAGGGTGGTTGCATTATGATAGCCTTAGAAGATACGGATAGTATTTCTTCATAATCCTTTGGAGTAGAAGGCATGGTTAGTACAATCATCCTGAACTTGTTTAATATAATGAAGACAATGTTAGCCTCTAGAGAAAAAAGATAGTCCTGCTTTGCCCATTAAAAAAAAAAAATCAAATTTGCTAAGGTCAGCAAATTTGATCCAGCATACTTGGCTCTTTTGTATTGCTGTATGGAAATTGGAGCTTGTGGAATTGTTGCCAAAACTTCTGATACTCTGCTACTGCTATTGCTGTGTTTCTGACCACAGAGAAACTACCTTCTGCCAGCATCTATGGAACTGGCAGTCTAATTTGTTAGCTTACAAGTATGTTAAATTTGAGGTACTTTACATTTCTTGGCAGTGAAAAGGCATCATGTTGATCCTCTTGGCTGTCTCAATTTTGTGCCTTTTGCCATTTCTTACCATGGCTACATGTTAGAATCATCTGGGCAGCTTTTAAAAAACACTTATGCCTTTGATCCATCCAAGATAATTGAAAATCATTCTCTGAGGGAAGGTCCTAAGCTTTGGTAATTTTTAAAGGCTCCCTAAGTAATGATAATGTACAGTCAGGGGGTTCATTAAGCCCTTACCCTTAAAGCTAAATACATAAAGTGTTTGCTATGTAATTCAGCATCATTTTGTAATCAATCTTCATGCTATCTCAGGCAAATGTAAAGAATCCCAAAATCAATAATTAAATAATAGTGCATTAAATCAGATTTGTGACTACTTGTGCTTAATTGATGCCTATTGGTCTTCCACAAACTTAGTTCCATGATGTTACCAGTTTTTTTTTCCACCTGTGATTAGACCTCTCCTGATGATAAAATGGACTCTTGTCTCTAGTCTTTTATGGGATGGCCATCTTAAACTTGATTTATACCTGTTGTTAATGATATTGCATCCCATTGCATGCTGATCTGGTGTATCTCAGTTCATCATAATACTCCTGAAGCTTAGAAGCAAATAATCTGGGCTACTAATGCTTGCCTTCTGTTATCTGGATGGACTTGAACCCTGGAATACAAGTTTTGAATAAAGTATCAGTGGCTTTACACTGAGAAACCTAGGTGCTTATTAACCATTAAGAATTGTTGAGCTAATACAATGTAACACATACAATTGTTCTACAAGAGTTGAAGTGCAAGCCAAGTTAAATTTCTTTAGAAAGTCACATTGGATATAGGTTTGGGCTTTTATGAGCCAAAGTCAAGTTTTTTAGAACAATCATATTTATTTTTTAGATTATGCCAAGAACTCAGGGATTGTAGTTCAGAAAAATTAAAGGCATATGACCATTGGTCTACTGGTGGGACTGCAAAGGTGCTCTTGGTTCAAGACCAGTTGCTTGGCTGATAGATGACTTTCCTCTTTATTTATGTGGCCTCAGAATAGGCCCTCACTACGTTTCCCAAGTGTGCCAGGCCTGGTATCAATACTCCATAGGATTTTACACAGCCTCCCACTTGACGTCCTGCCGTCTCAGGGCACCACATTTGAGGAGTGTAAAACTCTGCCACATACGGAAACCATACCTTCTCACTTCTTTTCCTGTTTTGGGGGCATCCAGTTATATTAGTCATGTGTAGCCACCAGCCCCCAGTGGGGGTTTGAGCCATACCCAACGAGATAGTCCTGCCTAGCTCTGTCTCAAGCCTAATTTTTCATAATCAATGGGCACGTAACTCAACTCTGGTGATGGTTATTTAGATATTCTGATGGAAAACTCTTTCCTTTCTCAGGAAGGAGAGAGAGAATATTCTCAACTATTGACAATTAATTTACTACCAAAACAGGAAGCCACCATTAGTTTCTCAATGAGATCACTATGCTACACAAATTTTCAGTAAACCATTCTGCTCCAGAATGAGTCTGTATAGCTTTATTTACTTGAAGATGATAAAAATAAAATGGAAATCAAGCTAGAGATAAACCAAGAATCAGGGTCTAATTGTATAGAAACTAGCCATCATAATAGAGAATGTAGAATAAAGAGGATAAAGAGGAAATAGGCTATGGTGAACCTAGCAATATTATAAATGTATAAAGAAAAAGTTAAGTACATTAAAAGTAAGAGCATGCTCTGAGATGAAAGCATGGTTTAACATTTCAGTGGTAGATATTTTTAATAGGTTTTTATAAGAAGGAGAGTATCTTGAAGAGTCTTTGCCCTGCTTCTGAGAAATCACTTAAACCTGCATCCAAATTGTTACATACCAACAATGTAGAGACATAGGCAGATCTAGATTTAGGTCATTATAATATCTGAATAAATTCTGGTTACATTAAAGTTATATATAGCCCTATCAGAAACCAGAAGTAGGAAAATGGTGTTAACATTAGGAAGATACTTGGCATGTAAAGTAAACCCTCTATAACTACTTGTGTAACAATATTAATTTGGGTGCTTATTAAATGCAGAGTACTATGTTAGACATTGTGGGGAATGTAGAAATGTATGTTGCAGCCAGGGACTCACATTCTAATGATAACCTATTTCTTAGATAACCAAATAATCTAAGTAAGACTAGGTGATGCAATAGAATTCTTACAGTCAACATAAAACTCAGGCTGTGGCAAAGTTTAAAGAGTGATGTGCTTTGAGTAAGAACTTAAAAATATTCATAAATCTGTAAGTAGTATGGTGTGACTCAAGCACGGGGGTGGGGCGGCATGGTGTACTGAGGCCTGTTCCATCAGTATGGTTCCATCAGACAGACCTCACTGTCTGTGATGGTGTTAGATAGCAGAGGTTGCAGCTGAGTTATAATAGAGATTCAGACCTACTTAGCATGTCTAATAATGTGCTAGTTAAGTGGATCCAAGTTGTCTTTTGGTAGGAGTAGATTGCTTTTGAGGGATGACTTTTCTAGGAAGATGTGTCCTCAGTACCTGCAGAAAGGCAAGGGATGGAGGGCAAAAGAGCAGTGAGAAAGGCTAGTCTAGTTTGTTTTCCCAGCTCCTATTTCTGAGCCCCTCCTTTCCAGCACAAGCTGACAAGACTGATTTCGTGAGATAATGGAACAGAATTAGGAAAGTAAGCAGTGTAGATACTAGATGATGAACTGTTTCTGAGAGGGAAAAATGAGTAGTCTATTAACTTCTGTATGAAAATTGAAATTACCTGAGATTGTGAGGGTGCAGGACCTTCAAAAATAGTATGTCAAAGAGCATTGGCAGGAGCAGTGATGTACTGTGGAAAAAGGAGAAGGCAGTGGACCTGGCACTCAGGATTTCCTAGGATGGTTATAAAATAGGATGGGTAGTGTGCATTTGTAAAATGCCCTCAGAATATTAGAGAAGTCCCTTGGTGGTTGTCTGATTGCTTAGATCAGATACAATCAGTGAGTTGGGAACTTCGGTCTCATTAATATCCAAAGACACAAAGAGGCTGGGGAGATCTAGTGCTGCTATACAATTTACGGGAGAGCAATAGAGTGCCTATATTGCCGGAAAATCTATTCAACAAATTAAACCAGTCATGAAAGTGTAAATTCTAGGTTCTCTTTTCCTGTTAATTTCAAGGTGTATATCCAACAGAGAGGGGATCTCCTCTTCAGCCCATGATGCCTCCGGAGACAAAGGGGCTCCTTGAGCAAGACTGCCTGGAATTTTCCAGGTGCATGGCATGTGTGGAAAAGACACAGAGTGCTCAAAGAGTTACAGGAATCTATTTTTTCCCCCTGCAAACTAGATTTAGGGCAGGTATTCCAGCTGATGAGCTGTTAATAAAACTTTGTAGCTTTTATTGCTTTCTTTATCTATAAAAGCTAGAAATATTACAATCAGGTCTTATTTAAATGGTCATAAAGGAGTGAAAGAATGAAGAAAGTGGTCCACAAGATCTGGAAAGGTCAGAGGTCAGCTGTAGCAGCAGGTATACCAGACTTTATTTTCAGCCTGCATTGACATAGTAGATTTCTTTGAGTAGAACGGTGGGATATAACTTCTTTCCTCCCACCAGCAAACATTTCTGGGTCTATAGATCAGAAAAAGAAAATGATATTAAATTCCCTCTCTTTCTTTTGATAAGGCACAACAATGTATCACTATGTATTCTGTCATTATGCTTTACTTTTTCTATTGCCTTCCATCTGTATGAATAATAGGAATATCTTTTAACTCACAGAAAAAGAATTTTTTTTTTTAGACAGTCAAGAATCCCCAACTGTGTAGGAACAAAAATGGTGCAAAGAAAAAATATACTGGGTAAATTAAGAGCATTTGGTCTCTCCTATTTAACATTTTTAAAATGTCTTCCTACATTAGAAAAAGATTGGCAGGTCATTAGTCTCTCAGTTGAGGCCCCAAAAAGGACCTCCCCTCAAAGGAACAAAATCTTATTGGTTCTTTGGAGGTTCAGTATGTAATCGGGAGCAAGTTTTCAGCTGAAGGCCATTTGGTATCTTCTACTATCAAAGTTCGGAGCAGAGAGTTGAAAATGAAAAGGAATTTATTTGTAAGGTACATGTTCATGGGTGGGGTTGCTACCTCTTAGCTAGAATTCCTACATGTACTTTTCTTAACAAATCCTTTTTTACCCACTCATTGTAAATTTGGAACTGAAATTCCAAAGTAACAGTATGTAAATGAGTAAAAGGCTGATGGTCATATTTAGGAGTCAGTATGGAGAGTTCTGAGGTGTACCTTTAAGTGAGACTCATGGAGTTAAAGTTACAACCACTAGAAGCAAAGAGGGAGTATGGATCTTAGAGGTAGTATGTCATGGTTGAAAGCATGGATTTTGGAGTCAGGCCTGTATTGGAAGACCAGCTTCAATATGTACTAGTCCTGTGACCCTGGGCAAGACTCTTTTTTTTTCTTTCTTTTTTTTTTTACAAATAGTTTATTGTCAAATTAGTTTCCACATAACACTCAGTGCTCATCCCCACAAGTGTCCTCCTCCATGCCCATCCCCCACTCCCCCCCACATCCATCAGTCCTCAGTTTTTGTCAGCATTCAAGAGTCTCTCATGGTTCCCTGGGCAAGATTCTTAAGCTCTCTAAGGTTTAGCTTCTTTATCTCCAAAATGAAAATAATAGACTTACCTTTTAAGAGTGCACTGAGAGAATGCACATAATGTACTTAACATATTGCCTAGACCAGAGTAAGTATCCAATATTGGTAGTTCCTATTGTTACTGTCAGTATTGCTATTCATGTAAATATTATTACTATATGATTATTACTGAGGAGAAGAAAGGAGTAAAAGCAGTAGCTGAGTTTAGCTAAAAGGATAAGTGGTAGAGGGTACCAGATTAGTTTTTTCCTGTTTTCATTTTACCTCAACCATGAAACATATTTATCTCTTTTTGTTTAATGTTTGAGAAAGAGAGGGGAAGACCATGAGCAGGGGAGGGGCAGAGAAAAAGGGAGAGATTGAATCCCAAGTAGGCTTTGTACTGTCAGCACAGGGACTGACACATGGCTCAATCCCATAAACCATGAGTTCATGACTAGAGCCGAAGAGTCAGACACTTAACTGATTGATCCATCCAAGTTCCCCTATTTACATTTTTCTTATACTCTGTGCTTTCTCATTTTGATCACACTGAAATAGAAAAGTAAAAGACTAGAGACCATTCATCATTATACTTTTATTTAAATGTTTGTTTATTTTTAAGAGAGAGAGAGAGACAGTGTGCAAGCTGGGGAGGGGCAGAGAGAGAGGGAGACAGAGAATCTGAAGCAGGCTCCAGGCCCTAAGCTGTTAGGACAGATTCTGATGTGATATGGGGCTCGACTCAGGAACCGTGAGATCATGACTTGAACTGAAGTCAGATACCTAACCAACTGAGCCACTTAGGTACCCCCATCTTTAAACTTTGTATTTAAATTTTTTTTTAACATTTGTATATTTGAGAGAGAGTTTGTGTGATTGGGGGGGGGGGGAAGGGAGATAAAGAGAGACAGAGACAGAGAGAGAGAATGAACTTGAAGCAGAGTCCAGACTCTGAGCTGTCAGCACAGAGCATGACATAAGACTCGAACTCGTGGAATCCCAGATCATGACCTGAAGTCAGACACTTAACTGTCTGAGCCACCCAGGCGCCCCTCATTAGCTATCTTTCCCTGTCCTGACAATTAAAAACATCCATCTGTAATTATCAAACCGTAATTATCAAATGAAAGACTGTCTCCTGTGCCAGAAATTTTTGACAACGTGAAGCAAGTAGAAAAATGAATAATGCCTTGTACTTGAAAACATACTACTCATTGGATGATTCCTGAAGAAACTGCAACAGTGGCTGTTCTACATTGTATAAATGTGCTGTAATTATTTTAGGATTGAGAGCAAGTTGGAAGCTGGTGTTGAGAGAGTGTCATGTTTAGGGAGGTGATTAGCTTCATTTATTCGGCTTGTGTCTTTCTTGGTCACTCTTGCTAGCTTTGCAGCGTTCGTTCTCTGGCTCTCAGCTTACCAGCAGCTGAAAGGAGGCAGTGAGTATGGGAGAGAAGGTCCATGGGAGTGGCTGGGTGCAGAAGCAGAAACTGCAGTATTGGTTTCAAGGTCAAGGATAACAAAGTCAAAGTCCTGAGGCTGGGCAGATAGGGGGCCCAAGTGTAAGACCCTGGGTGTGCCGGAGACCTAGAGAACTGGAGTTCATATGAAAAGGGCCTGGTAGGAATGTGCTTCACTCTTCAAAATTTTGATGTTGCCTCCAGGAAAAGTAAAAATCAAGAATTTTATGTTAAAAAAAAAAAACTTGGCTACTTTTAAAATGTTGGCAATGCATTCAACTTAAAATCACAAAGGATGTTGTCAATTTGATCTTTAGCTCTTTGCTTTGTAACTTTTAGGCCCTAAGTTATAGAGAAAGGGGAGCCAAAATGTTTTGTCATAAGTATTAAATTCTCCTGTACTCCTATGATGAAATAGATAAAACAGTACATGGTGTGAAGGGAAACTGCATTCTTGAAGTTAACTTGAGATATGAGGACATTCAGTAAATTAAAGACCAAAAATTTGTTTGGCTTTGTAAAATTGACGCTATTTACTAGGATTGTTTTGTTGTAAGGAAGTGGCCCAGCATGATGTTTTAGAATTCCTCTCTTAGTTTTAGGCAATGTGAGAGAGTGGTTTTTTATAATGTCTGCAACCAATCCAATAAAATGTGTTTGTATACTGGTGTAATTTAATGTTGAAATGATGGAATGTTTATAAAATTTTAATCTCTATATAATAAACAATATTTTGTTAGGAATGTTTTTTAAGTCAATGAGCATTACTTTTAGCTTGTGGATTGGATACTGATTTTTATAATTCAAATGAGTTACACTAATTTTTTGGAGTTAAAGATTATTAAAGATATTTTTGCTTATCACACTCACTACTCATTGTTTAAAATTGAAAAAATTAAGCTTTTATATTTCATTTGCTTAATCAGATTTATTTTGTTATTATTATTTTTCTACTTTGATAGTGTGAGAGCAAGCGGGGAGGAACAGAAAGAGACGGAGGGAGAGAGAATCCCAAGCAGGCTCTGCAAGGTCTGTGCAGAGCCCAAGGCAGGGCTTGAATTCATGAATGGTGACGTCATGACCTGAGCTGAAACCAAAAGTCAAATGCTTAAAAGAATGAGCCACCCAGGTGACCCAATAATGGTATCAGATTTTAAATAAATTAAATATTCAGAGTGGAGGTTTGTGAGTTTAGTAAATTTCAAAGCACTGAACAATAATTTAATGATTTATCTGAATGGAAAACTTTTATTTATGAATAAAAGACTTGGTCTTAAAGTTTTAGAAAAGAGGAAATGTGTGAGGTGATGTGGTAGGCAATTGGCTTAACAGTTTTTAAGAGAATTATTGCTTAATTCAAATAAGATCTGGCTGCAACTTTTGTATGGCAGTTGAACTACCTCTTTTGCATGGTTCCAAACAAAATAATCATACTTTAAAAAAGAACCTACATAATCAAGTTGACTTTAAATGGCAAGAGTTGGTTGCCCATTCGATTCAGCTACTCAGGTGTCCCAAGAAAATTCTCTCGAATAAGGATAATTTTCACTGGACCCTGAGATAAATGTAATTTGAGTGGGTGTTTTATTCTTGGTGTGACAAGTTACTACAAACTTAGTGACTTAACACATTTATTGTCTTTCAGTTCTGGAGACCAGAAGCTGGACCAGGTCTCAATTAACTGAAACTAAGTTGTGAGGGGAGATGTGTTCCTTTCTGGAGGCTCTGGGGTGGAGGGAATCCATTTTCTTGCCTTTTCTAATTTGTAGAGACACCCTACATTACTAGACTTATAGCCCCCTTATATCTTCAAAGCCAGCTATATGTGATGGACTGTTTCCTATACTTCTTTTAACTCAGTCTTGCCCATTTGGATAATCCAAGATGATCTCTTTATTTGAAGTTAAGGGATTAGCAAACTTAATTCCATTTGCAACTTTAATTTCCCTTGCCATTGAACATAATATTCAGTTTCTGGGGATTGGGATGTGGACATCTTGGGTGAGGCAGTTACTTTGTCTACCAGGAAGTTTAATAGTATTTAATGTACATTAAATCAGGGGTTGTAAACTTGAGGCTCATTGGTAAGGCATGACTCTCAGACAAGTAATTGTTTTCTTTGATGTGTTTTTCATGGCATTGGATTATAAAGCGTTTTACATCTGAATTGGCTTCCAGCATTAAAAATACAGGCTTGGTAAATAATCTGTGTTTCTACAGTATCTAGAAAAAAAGAAAAATGGGCATTCGTGGCTTGGCAACTACTGCCTATTCCATGTTAGTGGTGGCTCAGTTTAAATGGGTTTTTGCTTTTCATTTTATTGGTGTCTTCATCACTTCGAGTTGCATCTCTAAGTCTGCAGCTGGATCTCAGTAGCTATTCTTTTACTCAGTCCATTTCTTTTATACTACTTACCTGGTCCTTGTTAGCATTTGACATCCTATGTTGAATGAATGAGTCAATGGGTACTAAGCACATATGTAATAAGCCTACATTTTACTTTATAGTGTGATATAGTGAAGTACTACAATATTTTTCTATTTCTCTAAATCAGAACCTCAGGCCTCACTTATTTTATTGGCAATATATTTTGTCACATTTATTTTGGGGATCAAGCTTCTAGGGGAATTTTGGCAAGTGTAGCCTGGCTGAACATATTTACAATACATACATTCCATAAAGGATCCTTATGTAGATTATATAACTGTATACACTCCACAAATCAAGAAGAATACAAACAAGCTAGCTAAATTGGGGAAAAATCTTGAACAGGCATTCCAAAACAACCAGTTCAAATGGCCAATAAACAAAGATACTTAGATCATTATTCAGGAAGAAAACAAAGTTGAAACCGTAATGAAATAACACTATATACCTTCTCAAAGTACATAAAATTAAAAAATACTGACGGGTGCCTGGGTGGCTCAGTCGGTTTAAGCGTCTGACTCTTGATTTCAGCTCAGGTCATAATCTCATGTATTGTGGGTTGAGTCTGCACTGACATGTAGAGCCTGCTTGAGAATCTCTCTCCCTCTCTCTGCCCCTCCCCTGCTCATGGACACAGGCTTGCTCTCAAAATAAACATTAAAAAACAAAAAAGACTAATAGTATCATTTTTAGTAGAACAGTTTAGAACTACATTGATGATAGTAGAATAATTTGATATAACCATTTAGGAAAACTCTAAGATTAAATTCAGTAAAGCTATGTTTACATCTGTTTATGATCCAACAATTCTATCCTTCTGTATATATCACAAAAACTAAGACATATATTTATCAAAAGACAAATGATTTTAGTTTTATTCATAATAGCCTCCAATTGGAAACATGTTCATAAACAAGAGGATGAATAAACAAATTGTAGATTATTATGTAATAGGATGCCTCCTATAATTAATAAAGATAGACAACATGGATGTAGACAATATTATGTAGACAACATGGATGAATATCACAGACTTAATTATGAATAAAATGAGCTAGACAAAAGGGAACATACTGTTTGATAGCATTCATATGAAGTTCCAGAATGGGTTCTAGAACTAATCTATTAGGACAGAAGTCTGAATAGTGTAAGGGACATGAGGGAACATTTTGTCATGCTGGGGATTTTTATATTTGGAATGGGGTAATTAATGATTGTATGTGTTCATACATATATAAGTATTTTTTGAAGTTTATACCTAAGATTTGTTTATGTGTTTTAAATCTTGATTTGAAAGTATAAAGACACTTTTTCATCCTTCAACCTATTTCCAAGCTTATGTGTGACTGTTTCGTCATGTTTTTTAATTTTATGTATATCTTAAACTATAGGCCATTTTTATGTTATTTTGTGCATACAATTTCATTTGAATTTACCTTTATACTTTTCAGTTATACTTCATTAATTTCCAAATTTCCATGTTTTTCAGTTGGTTGATTCTCTTGCCTAAATACATATATGTATGTACATACACACATGCATACATATACATGTGTGTATATATATATGTATATGTGTATATATTAATATTTATTTTTGAGGGAGAGAGACAGAGCAAGCACATGTGTGTGCACGCAACTGGGGGAGGGACAGAAAGAGAGAGACACAGAATCTGAATCAAGCTTCAGGCTCTGAGGTGTCAGCACAGAGCCCAATGCAGGGCTTGAACCCAAAAACTGTGAGCTGAAGTCAGATGCTTCATTGACTGTGCCACCCAGATATCTCACCTGAGTATATTTTTAGTGTAAGTTATATGGTGATGGATGTTTTCAGTTTTTGTTTGCCAAAAATGGTTTCTTTCTTTTAATTTTTTTAAATCTTTTATTCATTTTTGACAGGTAGAGACAGCAGGAGAAAGGGAAGGTAAGAGAGAGAGGGAGGCAGAATCTGAAGACAGGCTTCAGGCTCTAGCTAGCTGTCAGCACAGAGCCCGACGTGGGGTTCGAACCCACGAACCGTGAGATCATGACCTGAGCCGAAGTGAGACGCTTAACCGACTGAGCCACCCAGGCGCCCCTGTTTGCCAAAAATGGTTTCTCCTTGCCTTTTAAGAATTTTAACTGCGTACAGAAGTCTTTGTTGGCTTCTAGTTTTTTTTCAGCATTTCAAAGAGTTTCCATTGTCTTCTGGCTTCCATACCTTTTTTCTTGATGCTTTGCAGCAATTTCACTTTGTATTTGAGTTTATGATTCTCTTATGTGTGCTTTTCTTTGTATGTATCTGGTTTAGGATTGCAGAACTTGAATTGGTGCACTGATAGCTTCCATCAGTTTTGTGATATTTCCAGTTCTTATTTTAAAAATTGCTTTTGTATCATTCTCTTCTCTACTTGGCCTTCCAAACCTTATATGCTACACACTTAAACATTTTGATTATGTTCAATATATATATAACTTACCAATTTCTTTCTTTTGTCCCTTTGGCTTGAAAAACTTATACGGGGCTTCCATCTATTTCATTAATCCATTCCATTTGTTAATCTTTTCTTGGTTTATCTCATCATTACAGCTATCCATTGAGTTTTTACTTTCAAGTGTATTTTTTGTGTGTGTGTGCTATTCTATCCATTTAGTTCTTTTTTTTTTTTTTTTTTTTTTTACAAATAGTTTATTGTCAAATTAGTTTCCACATAACACCCAGTGCTCATCCCCACAAGTGCCCTCCTCCATGCCC